>NC_060182.1:65558903-65828903 GCF_021184085.1 Oncorhynchus gorbuscha
CAGGACAGGTGACACCACATGAAGTGGAGGGGGGGGGGCTCTCTGTCTCCAGGAGAAGTGGCCGATCAAATGCAGGGTGCCAGGGGTCGACGGGGTCGACCTGTCCCAGTGTCTCTGTGAGTGGATGGAAGGCATCCTCCTCATCACTGGTTCTACAGTCCACAGGTAGAATACAGGATGAACACAGGGGGACTACAGCAACACAACATCAAGAAGCAGTAACACACTGTACGAGTGAACATCTACATAGTGGACATAGAAGAGATATGATGATGGAAAGTGATGATGCATCTGGGGTGCTTCTTCCTGTCAATTACATTTCTTAAAATTACTCTTTTTATAAGAACACTTTTGTTGCAGGTTTCTTCCTAAATGTTGGCCTTTCTAGGGAGTTTTTCCTAGCCCCCGTGCTTCTACACCTGCATTGCTTGCTGTTTGGGATTTTAGGCTGGGTTTCTGTACAGCACTTTGAGATATCAGCTGATCTAAGAAGGGCCATATAAATACATTTGATTTGATTTGATTTGAAAGGGCTAAACTCAACCAAGAATCAGTGGTGTGTAATCATGGGTGTCAAGGGAAGCCAGGCGTCCCCAACAATGCTAACAAAAATAAAATAGAATCATGTAGAATTTATCCTTTGTCTCTTTGTTTCATAATTGTTATTCAACTCGCAAGTGGTTGAATGTATCTCACCGAAGAAAGCATCCGAGAGCGCAACACACCACCCAACTGTCTCAGTATGTGTAGCCCAAAAAGAGTCTGACATTGTTGCCGCCCGTAGCATTGAATTCAACAGCAAGGGAAGCCAGCAAGCACTTGGCATCCCTTGATAAAAAAAAGTTTAAATAAAAGCCAATCAGTGTTGAGCTAAACTGAGTGAGTTCAACTGTGAATGGTCCTGGAGATGGGGATTGTTAGGTGGCTAATAGTATTACAGAGAAACAAAAACAGGACAAATCTGAGGGGGCACCTGCCCCTGTGCCCCTGTGCCCCCTATGTGCATGACGCTGCTGCACACACACACACACACACACACACACACACACACACACACACACACACACACACACACACACACACACACACACACACACACACACACACACACACACACACACACACACACACACACACACACACACACACACACACATAAATCAGTACAATGGACAGCAACATGATATTCAGCTTACCTTGATTAGACTAAGTTGTTTTTTAGTATCTTTAAGTTATCACTGTATAGGTGATTTGATGGTATTGAAATGATGAAGTTGAAATGGTGCCGGAATAGTGGAGGCAGCTCCTGATGTCTTTGCAACTTGCAGTAACTCTCCATGATCCTAAATCAATAGGGCCGAGCAAGGTTAATGAAATATGTAATACAAATCTCCAAACTTATTTTTTTTGTTGTGAAGCACTATTAAATGCTCCAGGGCAAATTTAGTTAGCATTTAGGCATGTTTTTCTACATTTAGAAAAAAAAGCCAAAAATAAAAATAAAAAAATAAAGCCAACCTTATCCTTTAGGTCTGGTACAGCAAATACTTTAAAAAATGTAAGCATATGTTGCAGAATAGTGATTATAATATTTTATTCACAAAAAAATATTGACTCCATCAGTGACGGGGTTCACAAGCCACGACAATAGATACTCAAAACATACATATTTTTTCCTTTCAAAATAAAAGTTCAATACAAACATTTGTAAAATTTGGAAAATTATCAATTTGAAAATCCCCAATAGTAATAACCACTCTCAGATCTTTCAGCATTCTGATGGCATTGACTTGAAACAACAATCTGATGGAGTTGATGTTTTAAGGAGTTTTTTTTGTTTTTTATTCAAGTGGTATACACTTTTTTCCTCAGTAGCTTTGACTGAAACCTAATGAAATGCAATATATTTGAACCACTATTCATATTCTATCTTTATCTATCATGTAGATGGAATTGATAGTTAATTGTTGTGACCATGGTGATTCCAACATTGTTTGTTTAAATCTATCAACAGTGGAAAACTTTATAGACCATGAGTGGTCTTGTTGCACTACGTGTAATTACATGAATAAGGGGTCCTTGTTGTATAGTTGACCCTGCTCATTCCTGATTCATTTAGGATTTGAAACAAATCTGACGGAGTCGACCCAAACTCCGGACACATATCTTAGGAATTACACTTTTGAGAGAAATCATCTTTAATGTCAGAAGGCTATTGCAAGAAACTAAATTAGAACATTTTCCTGTTAATTTCCATGAATGCCTGTATTTTGTTAACAACACTTTTTTGGAGACTTTGAAATTGGGATCCTTTGTTTTGGACAAGGGCATAGAGCCGACATGGAAATGAATAATATTGAAAGCATGTAGAAATGTCCTAAAACAAATCTTTCCCTTATACAATTCCCCTAAATGTACATATAACGCTCAAATAATGTAACAAAATCTATTTTTTTCAAAGATTGTCTTGACTTTCAAGAATCTCTGAGCTAATTTTCTGCTGTTCTACACAGTTTGCCTGAGGCTGAGAGACATTTTTATAGTTTTAACACAAATGTCCTATAATTCTGACGTGTTCACAATGCTATCTGGTAACCACAATCTCAATTAGCCACATCGTTAGAGCTCAGCCAATAGAAACAAAGAAACAACTAAACACATGAACACAATTTGCTGTTGAGGTTGAGATGGCGGTTAAGTTAACTTTAGAACTGTTAAAGATGTGCAAGTGAATGAGTGACTAAATACATACACAAAACACAACTTGCTCTTAAAGAAATAAATAGGATAAAACCAGAATGTCTTCAGGTGAGGAGCCACTTCCTCACACTGAACCTATTCATTCCTGCCGAAATAAAATCCATACTGTATCTCTTTACAACATTTACTGGCAGCTGATGTGAGCACATACTCTGTAGATACAGAGAGATATGAAGCTCAGTTATATTGGTGTTAACACTGGACATTTTCACAATGCATACCATTTGAATGAACGGGCACAGTGCAGGCTTGTGCTATTATGTTTCACAAGCAGTTCTCAGAAATCATTCAGCACACCCAGGGTGAGTGGAAAAGGCATTTGGTAAATAAACACTGTGGAATTCTGTTTTTTTTTTTTTGTGGGTAAATGCAGTCTGGCTGAGCCCAATTCAAAACCACCCACAGATTTAAGGAGAGACACTATTCAATTCATTACCACTCTACCATGACTTAAATAGATTCAACAACGATCTCCTTATGTCAGAGAATGGTATATTTCCTCAAAGGACGTATCCAAAAGTGTTAAGAATGTTTTGTCTAACTAATGAAAGATTGTTCTGTTATGCATCAAATGCATTTATAGCTAATATCTCCAATCCTCTAATCCCATATATGACCTCTATTCAGGCATAGAAATGAGCTCGGCTCCTACACCATGAAGGGTTTAGAGCCACATCACATATTGTTAGTCCGTCGCAACTTATTACTCCTACACACCATTCTAGAAAGAGAAAAATGAGGAGAAGGGAAAAGAAAGAGAATGGGTTGTGAAGAGCCAGTCTCCGGTTATCTCAGTTGGTCCCCCCTTGAGATGTTTATCATCCGTAATTACCTGACACCCTGATAGTTCCAGACAACGGGAGCTCTGCTCTCTTCAGCCACTCAGTGACATCCTAGCAACATCCAGTGTCCTCCCCACACAGGCCTTCAGTCCTTGGAGAAGACCCCAGACCAACTTGGAACAACAAGGTCTGAATGGGCCCTGGCCTGGCCTTTGTGTGGCCCCACTGCAGTGTCTCTTTATGTACACAGTCTTTGACGCTGTATGTTTTCTGTCCCTTAATTGCATCGCCCTCTGCTTCTCCCCGGTCAATCAATACCTCCTCCCCGGTGACATCAGCCTCTCCTTTCACTGTGGCCATTCCAGGTGATAGGAGTTTCGTGGGAGAGTTGGTAAGAAAAAGGCTTCATCATGCCACCGACTCCTGAACCCAGAATGGACATTTTAAGTACCCCCCCCCCCCTCTCCTCAACAGACCCCCCACCCCAAGGGTTATCTGGAGGATTGGAAATCCAACGAACTCATGGGAGTTGGCCATCAGAGGAGTTTGGGTGATGTTTAGTTTAGTTTAGTTTATTAATGCAAACATTTAAAAAACAAGCAAAAAAGACATACATGCACATGAATAAAATCATGGAGGATAACACACAATAAAGTCTGGGACTTGTTTCCATTGTTAAATCATGGAGGATAACACACAATAAAGTCTGGGACTTGTTTCCATTGTTAAATCATGGAGGATAACACACAATAAAGTCTGGGACTTGTTTCCATTGTTAAATCATGGAGGATAACACACAATAAAGTCTGGGACTTGTTTCCATTGTTAAATCATGGAGGATAACACACAATAAAGTCTGGGACTTGTTTCCATTGTTAAATCATGGAGGATAACACACAATAAAGTCTGGGACTTGTTTCCATTGTTAAATCATGGAGGATAACACACAATAAAGTCTGGGACTTGTTTCCATTGTTAAATCATGGAGGATAACACACAATAAAGTCTGGGACTTGTTTCCATTGTTAAATCATGGAGGATAACACACAATAAAGTCTGGGACTTGTTTCCATTGTTAAATCATGGAGGATAACACACAATAAAGTCTGGGACTTGTTTCCATTGTTAAATCATGGAGGATAACACACAATAAAGTCTGGGACTTGTTTCCATTGTTAAATCATGGAGGATAACACACAATAAAGTCTGGGACTTGTTTCCATTGTTAAATCATGGAGGATAACACACAATAAAGTCTGGGACTTGTTTCCATTGTTAAATCATGGAGGATAACACACAATAAAGTCTGGGACTTGTTTCCATTGTGGTCCTCTTGAGAGAAGATGGATAGACAAGATGGAACACAATATGGCAGTGAAATAATAAAACAAAAACATAGAAGAAGAACTTCTATCTCTTCATTCCAGTTACCTATCTATTATCAGAAACTGACCAAATAATACATACATTAACAGTGTATAACTTAATCTAAAACAAGGGTAGACTGGGCCCTTTGATTTCAGCAACATCCAAATGTGTTGTACTACTGAGCATCACTCTGGCCCTGTGTCTGCTTTGGCTCCTTCCCAACAGGCCCAATGGACACTTCATGGTGAGTGCGGTTAGTGGTACAATCAGCTCCATCAAAAAATATTTTCCTGAACCTTGAGTCTGGAACATTGAGAGAGGGAGTTGACATGCCTTGACTATCAGTGTGTAAGTGTGACCGATCACATTAGCCAAACGAGGCCTAACCCTCTCCTGTATCCAATTCACCAAATATTCCCTCAAACAGCACGATAACAACGTTTAAACACCGCAGGACATAATGATCTTTTTGTGTACTTTAATAAGGAGACATCTGAATGTTCAGTTGACATAAGCACAGACTAAAAAATGTGGTAGAATGATATTATCCCCTTCATTCTACGCAATTAAAACATTAATGATTAATTGGTCCTAACTAACACAACTGGTATGCAAATTCTGGGATTTTAGAGAGTTAAAGAACACAGGGATTTTTTGTTTGCCAAATGGGAGCCATTTAAAGTCGACCTCTTGAAATGTTATTTTTCAATGCAATGTGATGGCGCTGTTTAATTTGAAGAGGTACTTATCTCAAAGTCAACATCTTACTTCTGTTTTCCTGACGCACGCTTGGTCACCGTATATTAGTTGGTAGCCTGGCAACCACAAGAGCAAAGCTTGAGCAAATGGATATGTTTGCAATATGATGGGCCCGGTGCACTCCTCCAGCACTGACCCCGCCAGCCATTTTGTTGTGGCCCGTGAAGGTGTCAGTTATAAACGTTACCTTGTCTAAGCAGGTGTGCCTGTATGGAGAGGCCTGCCGGCTCTGAGGGGGTCACCAACCCCACACTGTTACCCCCATTTATTTAAATAATGGGCCATTAGGACGGCTGGATGTCCAATGTGAAAGTAGCTGTTTGTGGATCTGGGATAAAAGAAGTAATTACCTGAGAGGGGACGATGTGCTGCTGCTGCTACTGCTACTCTTCCTCAGCTGGGCTCCAGGGTTTAGACTGAATATACTCCCACCATTAGATGGCGACAGAGAGGGGAGTAGAGAGATGTACAATCTAGTCTAGACCCTGAGGAAAACTGGCATGAGAAGCTCACTTAGAAAGTTGTCTGTAAATCAAAAACCAATACACTGTGATTACTCTGGGGAATGGATATTGAGAAATTAGGAATAGTCCACCATAGTAATAGTGAATAAACTTTGTGATAGATACCTCATTCAGGTTCTGTAATAGACATTGAGCTGGTCTATGTGCAGAATAAATATCCTCCCCTTGCCAAATAGCCGCAATCACTTGAATGTCATTCTATTCTATCCTCATGACTGCTGTATTCACATATAATAGTTTCATGAGTATTTTTTATCACACCAATAGTACTTTATTCAGCACCAGAGTTCACTGCTTGAAACAACAAGTGAATTACACAAGGTTGGCGGTGAAGACACAAAATGTAAATCATGTCACTGTAAAATTAAGCATAAAGAATAAGTTGCTGTCAAACTTTTAAGAGATTGAAAATATACTTGTTATTCTTAACAGGCATTGTTATTCTTATTCAGCTTCCTACAATTATTAAACTTAGGTGAGCATGTAGAATCGTGTTTTATATTGCTTTAAGCAAGACATTTAGCTAGCTTAGCAATGCACAAATGGTTATTTTTAGTCGATATTATAACCCCCCCTTGCTTTCTAGAACCCATAGCTCAAGAGGGCCTTGCCATGCAGTCAAAAGAAAATGTGGATGGGCCTTACCTTTTTAATGGAGTTGTATTCATATAAACCAACAAGATGGCCAATTAAAGATGAGTTCTCAGTCATTAATTTGCCCTTGGAGGTTTATTTTTCAATTGATATCACTTTATAAAGGCGTCCTTTCAATTTTTTATAATGGGAGTCCAATTTTATTACCTCCTCTAATGGATTTCTATCTATCTTCACCACTTTCGAAAAAAGTTTTCACCTCTCCACAAAACGTGTTAATTGCTATCGTGGGCCTGCATAAAAGAATATCTACAACTTAATTATCCTGATATGTTGGCTGCCCATCTGTAAAAGCAACACTGACATTTATAAATTGCATTTTCCCTTTTCTGCTTTTATTTTGGACACATTGTTAATCAAAAGGCTTCAGAAATGTGCAGATGGGTAATGCTTGCTTCTTTAAGGATTGGTCTGGTTCAAGGTGAGTGTTACATCCTTTTGGGCCCTCCTGTTTCACTCCATTGTGCTCTATGAGTGATGTATCTGGATTGGATCTTGATGTTTCACTGTGCACCATACGGACTACTTTCGGAAGCCTATGAACACACACATACACACACATAAATGCTCAAAAACACACTATAAGGTCTACAATGCAGAGAGGCAAGCACTGATTACCAGGTGTGACTCACAGATGAGTGGTCATTGCTGAATTCAGCACCATCTAAGGTCCAAAAAGGCTTTTATTTTCACGTCAACATGTTTGAGATCAGAATATAAACCCTGAGGTAGTTTTCAAAAACTAGATTACTCTATGATTAGTGCTTACTATGTCAGATTTAGTATATGCCTACATTTTTAGCATATGTAATACATAGAAACTGTTATCAAGAATAATAAGACAAAAATACAGTTGATACTAGTACAATATGCCTTCTACAGATACAGATATAGGGTATATACTGTAGGTTTATACAGTTCCGGAAGGCAGGGGGGGCTATAATATCTAATAAAAATAACAATTAGTTTGTTTCTAAGTGAGCTAAATGTCTTGCTTAAAAATTCTACAGGACTTCTCCTTGACAGAAGACAACTTAATCACATGCAATCACATTTCAAGGGTATTTCACTTGCCATCATTGAACAATTGGCCGTTATCCGAAAGAGCATTGTCATAAAATTCTTTAGAGCTCCATATCATTTAATCTGTTCTCGAGTGAAACATTTTATAGGATTCTTCTTTGTATTAGTGAACAAAGTAGATTCGTCTTTTCCTACCTTCAAAGGCACTTCGATAAAGCTCTCAATATACTTTCAAATGTAGCTTTAAAAGAGTCTGGATATGAAGTACACATTACACAATAGGCCTAATACTCTATGTTGTGTATGCATAAGATAATTATTTGTTTGAAGACTCTTTATATCAACTATGAAGTCCAAGTCATGTAAATGTGCCATGAAATGAAGCACGTTAAGTGCTAACCAAAACAAAGGCTAGTTGAAAGTGCAAATTCTAAGAGTAATGCTGTTATAATGATGTTGTGACAGTAGCGTAACCAGATATTCATTAGGGTGGGCCAGCAAAAATGTGGGTGTGCCCCCCCCCCCCAAAAAAAATGAATAATTTTATTCTACACATTTTGTCATGAGGCTGAGAGAAAATCTTGCTGTTTTGATGCTAATTTCCTGCAATTCTACACATTTTGCGATGAGGTAGAGAGGAAAATGTACAGTTTTATACCTAGTCTCATACTATTCTACACATTTTGCAATGAAGCTGAGAGAAAATGTTGCATTTTAAAGCTAATTAAAGCTGAAATATAGATGTGTTGATTGTGATAAAGGCACTGGATTATGCGCTGTCTTATTTTCTAAATGAACAAATGAAATAAGCAGTGGCATGATGCATATAGCCATAGAAGCACAGTGACAGCCTCAATGCGGTCATATTCGTGGCTTTTAGTTAGCTACTTTTTGGCCACCCATCCCATGAGGGTAAATGTCATCCCAGTTCATCTAAATGTCATTTTAGTCCACTGCTTGCTATGAATTCTATCTGATTGTTTTTGTATGTTTAGGTAAAAAAGACAAATAATGTCCTGTTTGGAACACTGGCAAGTAGAGACCCACTGTGCACAGACGTTGTGGTCCTTCTGTAGCTCAGTTGGTAGAGCATGGCGCTTGTAACGCCAGGGTAGTGGGTTCGATCCCCGGGACCACCCATACGTAGAATGTATGCACACATGACTGTAAGTCGCTTTGGATAAAAGCGTCTGCTAAATGGCATATATTATTATATTATTATAGTGCAACATCTAGTTTTGATTTACATTTGGTTGAGTTGTCAACTAACATGAATTCAATGTGAAATCAACAAAAGAAAATTCACCCTCATTGGATTTAGGTACAAATTTGAGTGAAAAAAATGTTAAATTCCGTTACATTGATGACTTTTTGCAAATCCAATCAATTTTCGACATTGATTCAACATCATCACATAATTTTTGTTGTTGTTGAAATGATGTGGAAAGAACATTGATTCAACCAGGTTTTGCACAGTGGGCTTGGCCCCCCAGTGTGTAGGCCCGTGCCTTCATGCCTGTGTTATAATAATGTCAACAAAAATTAACCTCTACAACCACATTCAACCATCTTTACACATCGATAGTTTATTGTTCTATGGAGAACCATTACTGTATTACTGCTAGCACACCACTACATATCCACAGCACAAATGTACAATACCACTATACATCAATATTAAAAGGTAAGTGTGTGTACAGTGTGTGTGCTAGCATGTGTGTGTTCCTGTATGTCTCTTCACAGTCTGAGTTGTTCCATAAGGTGTAGTTTTATCTGTTTTTTCTATAAAATTTTACTGCTTGCATGAGTTACTTGATGTGGAATAGAGTTCCCTGTAGTCATGGCTCTGTGTGGTACTGTGTTTCCCGGAGTCTATTCTGGACCTGGGGACTATGAAGAGACCCGTGGTTGCATGTCTTGTGGGGTATGCATGGGTGTCTAAGCTGTGCACTAGTCGCTTGAGCAGACAACTCGGTACTTGCAACATGTCAATCCCTCTCACAAAGACAAGTAGCGATGCGGTCAATCTCTCCTCTACTTTTAACCAGAAGAGATTGACATCTATGTCATTGATGTTAGCTCTCTGTGTACAATTAAGGTTCAAGGCGTGCTGCTCTGTTCTGGGACAACTATAATTTGCCTATGGCCCTCTTTGTGGCACTTGACCATATGATTGGACAGTAGCCCAGGTGCGACAAAACTAGGCCTGTATGACTTGTTTGTTGACAGCCTTGTCAAGAAAGCAGAGCAGTGCTTTGTAATGGACATACCTCTCCCCATCTCAGCTACAATTGCATCAATATGTTTTTACAATGACAGTTTACAATCCAGGGTCACACCAAGCAGTTTAGTCCCCTCAACTTGCTCAATTTCCAAATGATCCATTACAAGATTAAGTTGAGGTTTAGGATTGAGCAAATGGTTTGTCCCAAATATAATGCTTTTAGTTTTGGAAATATTTAGCACTAGCTTATTAGTCACCCTTTGTTAAGGGTTGCAGTGATTTACATTTACATTTACATTTAAGTCATTTAGCAGACGCTCTTATCCAGAGCGACTTACAAATTGTTGTTGAAATGATTTCACTTGCTGTGGTAGCAGACGTGTATAATGTTGATTCATCGGCATACATAGATATCACAGGCTTTGCTCAGTGCAAGTGACAGGTAATTAGTAAGATTGGAAAAAGTAAGGGGCCTAGCAAACTGCCCTGGGGAATGCCTGACTCTACTTGGATTATGTTGGAGAGGCTTCCTTCCTCTGTGTTCTGTTAGACAGTGAACTCTCGATTCACAATATAGCACCGGATGTAAAGACATAACACGTGTTTTTCCAGCAGCAGATTATGAACGAAAATGTCAAAAGCAGCACTGAAATCTAACAGCTTCCACAAGCTTCTTATTATCAATTTATTTTAGCCAATCATCAATCATTTGTGTAAGTGCTATCTGTACATGTTGAGTGCACCTACCTATAAGCATGTTGAAAGTCAGATGTTTACTGTTAAATAGCACTGTATTTGGTAAAACACCATTTTTTATAAAAGTTGACTAAGGGTTGGTAGCAGGCTGATTGGTCGGCTGTTTGAGCCAGTAAAGGGTGCTTTGCTATTCTTGGGTAGCAGAATGACTTTTGCTTCCCTCCAGGCCAGAGGGCACACACTTTCCTGTAGGCTTAGATTAAAGAGTGGGCAAATAAGAGTGGCAATAAGGTCTGCTATCATTCTCAGTAGTTTTCTATCCAAGTAAGCAGACCAAGGTGCTTGTCATTGTTGATAGAAAATAATCATTTTTTCACCTCTTCCACACTGACTTTCTGGAATTCAAAATTACAATGCTTGTCTTTCATACTTTGGTATGTTATGAATGGATAAGTAGATTCAGAGTTTGTTGTTGTCATGTCATGCCTAAGTTTGCTGATCTTGTCAATTATTTGTTTATTTTACGTAGTTGGAAATATAAATGTGTTTTGTGATGAATCAATCATCTGATTCAATGAAGGATGGAGCTGTGTTTGCGTTTTTGCCCGAAATTGTATTTAAGTTGCTCCATCAAGCTTTTTACCATCATTCTTTATATAATTTATCTTTGCTTATTTGTAAAGTTTCTTAGTCTTTTTGTTTAGTTTAGTCACATGACTTCTCAATTTACAGCACGTTTGACGATCAGCTGGGCAGCCAGACTCATTTGCCATTCCTTTTTCCTCATTCCTCTCAACCACAACATTTTTCAGTTCCACATCAAGCCACAAGGATTTAGCAGTTTTTACCATAATGCTTATTCGTAACTGGAACAAGCCTTTTCATACAATGCATTCGGAAGTGCTCTGAAGTGGCTTTTTCCACATTTTGTTATGTTACAACCTTACTCAAAAATTAATTACATTTTTTTTTGTTCTAATCAATCTACACACTGCCTAATAAAGACAAAGCAAACACTTTTTTACATTTACATTTACATTTAAGTCATTTAGCAGACGCTCTTATCCAGAGCGACTTACAAATTGGTGCATTCACCTTATGACATCCAGTGGAACAGCCACTTTACAATAGTGCATCTACATATTTTAAGGGCGGGTGGGGGTGGGTGAGAAGGATTACTTTATCCTATCCTAGGTATTCCTTAAAGAGGTGGGGTTTCAGGTGTCTCCGGAAGGTGGTGATTGACTCCGCTGTCCTGGCGTCGTGAGGGAGTTTGTTCCACCATTGGGGAGCCAGAGCAGCGAACAGTTTTGACTGGGCTGAGCGGGAACTGTACTTCCTCAGTGGTAGGGAGGCGAGCAGGCCAGAGGTGGATGAACGCAGTGCCCTTATTTGGGTGTAGGGCCTGATCAGAGCCTGGAGGTACTGAGGTGCCGTTCCCCTCACAGCTCCGTAGGCAAGCACCATGGTCTTGTAGCGGATGCGAGCTTCAACTGGAAGCCAGTGGAGAGAGCGGAGGAGCGGGGTGACGTGAGAGAACTTGGGAAGGTTGAACACTAGACGGGCTGCGGCGTTCTGGATGAGTTGTAGGGGTTTAATGGCACAGGCAGGGAGCCCAGCCAACAGCGAGTTGCAGTAATCCAGACGGGAGATGACAAGTGCCTGGATTAGGACCTGCGCCGCTTCCTGTGTGAGGCAGGGTCGTACTCTGCGGATGTTGTAGAGCATGAACCTACAGGAACGGGCCACCGCCTTGATGTTAGTTGAGAACGACAGGGTGTTGTCCAGGATCACGCCAAGGTTCTTAGCGCTCTGGGAGGAGGACACAATGGAGTTGTCAACCGTGATGGCGAGATCATGGAACGGGCAGTCCTTCCCCGGGAGGAAGAGCAGCTCCGTCTTGCCGAAGTTCAGCTTGAGGTGGTGATCCGTCATCCACACTGATATGTCTGCCAGACATGCAGAGATGCGATTCGCCACCTGGTCATCAGAAGGGGGAAAGGAGAAGATTAATTGTGTGTCGTCTGCATAGCAATGATAGGAGAGACCATGTGAGGTTATGACAGAGCCAAGTGACTTGGTGTATAGCGAGAATAGGAGAGGGCCTAGAACAGAGCCCTGGGGGACACCAGTGGTGAGAGCGCATGGTGAGGAGACAGATTCTCGCCACGCCACCTGGTAGGAGCGACCTGTCAGGTAGGACGCAATCCAAGCGTGGGCCATGCCGGAGATGCCCAACTCGGAGAGGGTGGAGAGGAGGATCTGATGGTTCACAGTATCGAAGGCAGCCGATAGGTCTAGAAGGATGAGAGCAGAGGAGAGAGAGTTAGCTTTAGCGGTGCGGAGCGCCTCCGTGATACAGAGAAGAGCAGTCTCAGTTGAATGACTAGTCTTGAAACCTGACTGATTTGGATCAAGAAGGTCATTCTGAGAGAGATAGCGGGAGAGCTGACCAAGGACGGCACGTTCAAGAGTTTTGGAGAGAAAAGAAAGAAGGGATACTGGTCTGTAGTTGTTGTTGACATCGGAGGGATCGAGTGTAGGTTTTTTCAGAAGGGGTGCAACTCTCGCTCTCTTGAAGACGGAAGGGACGTAGCCAGCGGTCAGGGATAAGTTGATGAGCGAGGTGAGGTAAGGGAGAAGGTCTCCGGAAATGGTCTGGAGAAGAGAGGAGGGGATAGGGTCAAGCGGGCAGGTTGTTGGGCGGCCGGCCGTCACAAGACGCGAGATTTCATCTGGAGAGAGGGGAGAAAGAGGTCAGAGCACAGGGTAGGGCAGTGTGAGCAGAACCAGCGGTGTCGTTTGACTTAGCAAACGAGGATCGGATGTCGTCGACCTTCTTTTCAAAATGGTTGACGAAGTCATCTGCAGAGAGGGAGGAGGGGGGGGAGGGGGAGGAGGATTCAGGAGGGAGGAGAAGGTGGCAAAGAGCTTATTAGGGTTAGAGGCAGATGCTTGGAATTTAGAGTGGTAGAAAGTGGCTTTAGCAGCAGAGACAGAGGAGGAAAATGTAGAGAGGAGGGAGTGAAAGGATGCCAGGTCCGCAGGGAGGCGAGTTTTCCTCCATTTTTGTTGTTGATTTTTTGCTAATGTATTAAAAATTAAAAACAGAAATATCTTATTTACATAAGTATTCAGACCCTTTGCTATGAGACTCGAAATAGAGCTCAGGTGAATCTTGTTTCCATTGATCATCCTTCAGATGTTTCTACAACTTGATTGGAGTCCACCGTAGAGCTCCGAGACAGGAACGTGTCAAGGGACAGATCTGGGGAAGGGTACCGCAATATTTCTGCAGCATTGAAGGTCCCTAAGAACAGTGGCCTCCATCATTCTTCAATGGAAGAAGTTTGGAACCACCAACACTCCTTCTAGACCTGGCCACCAGGCCTTACTGAGCAATTGGGGTAGAGGGGCCTGTGTCAGGGAGGTGACCAAGAACCCGATGGTCACTCTGACAGAGCTCCAGAGTTCCTCTGTGGAGATGGAAGAACCTTCCAGAAAAACAACCATCTCTGCAGGACTCCACCAATCAGGCTTTAATAGTAGAGTAGCCAGACAGAAGCCACTCCTTAGTAAAAGGCACATGACAGTCAGCTTGGAGTTTGCCAAAAGGCATCTAAAGGAATCAGACCATGAGAAACAAGATTCTCTGGTCTAAAGAAAACAAGATTGAACTCTTTGGCCTGAATGCCAAGCATCACACCTGGAGGAAACCTGGCACTATCCCTACAGTGAAGCATAGTGGATGCAGCATCATGCTGTGTGGATGTTTTTCAGCAGCAGGGACTGTGAGACTAGTCAGGATTGAGAGAATGATGAACAGAGCAAAGTACAGAGAGATCCTTGATGAAAACCTGCTCCAGAGTGCTCAGGACCTGAAACTGGGGTGAAGGTTCACCTTCCAACAGGACAACGACGCTAAGCACACAACCAGGACAACATAGGAGTGGCTTCAGGTCAAGTCTCTGAATGTCCTTGAGTGGCCCAGCCAGAGCCCGGACTTGAACCTGATCGAACATTTCTGGAGAGACCTGAAAAATATCTGTGCAGCAATGCTTCCCATCCAACCTGACAGAGCTTGAGAGGATCTGCAGAGAAGAATTGCAGAAACTCCCCAAATACAGGTGTGCCAAGTTTGTAGCATCATTCCCAAGGCTGTAATTACTGCCAAAAGTGCTTCAACAAAGTACTGAGTAAAGGGTCTGAATACTTATTTAAATGTAAGATTTCTGTTTGAATAAATTTGCACAAATCTCTAAAAACCAGTTGTTGCTTTGTCATTATGGGGTATTGTGTGTAGATTGATGAGGGGAGAAATGATTTAATCCATTTTAGAATAACGCTGTAATGTAACAAAATGTGGAAAAGGTCAAGGGGTCTGAATACTTTCCAAATACACTGTAAATGTGTTATGTGCAGCATCTGGTTGCTCCTCATTACACAGACTGCCAAATATTATTTAGATCTTCAACATAGAAATCATTACAAAACATCTTGTATGATCTCTTATACACCACAGTGCCTTCAGAAAGAATGCATACCCTTTGACTTATTCCACATTTGGTTACAGCCAAAATGGATTCATTCAACAAAATAAATCTCACCCATCTACACACAATACCCCATAATGACAAAGTGAAAACCTTTGAATTAGAGAGTAGGTAAAGTTACTCCTATTAGAGAGACAGTGAAAGAGCCAGTTGCTCAGTTTAGGGTTCTTTAATGTTGATTGGAGATGAACCATTTTTGCAATTCTGTGCCATGTCACCCAGCTGTGATTATCCAATTTACTGTCCTTTTATCCATACAAAATGTGTTCTGGAAATAATAGTAAACATGTATACAATGGCATCAATACTAAGATAAGGCACATATTAATTTAGAAATAACAAAACAAGTTATACAGGTCTCATCTGTTATAATAATCCAATGACTGAAACAAACATACAATTAGCAAGCAAGATCAGACTAACCAGCAAACAATTACAGGTGAAATGTTTGCTAACAATGTTAGATAGTTAGCGTCAAAACAAGATACAGAATGCTGTAATAATGATGAAAAATGTTAACTATTGACAACTTTGTCAGTAAAACAGGGGGAAAACAAATACCTTACTTACATTACTGGTATTCACGCACAGTGATGAATAAATTGGTCAGAGTTTTTTTTAATTTGTGTTCACAGTTGTAAGTGGCGAGCTGCACTTGTTAATGAACTGAACATTGATTTTTTAATTTTTTATTTACATTTTTAGTTTTTAAATTCAAATTACAGGTCAACAATTTACATTCTTACATCATACAAAACAGAACGCAGGTATTAACGAGAAAATACTGAAACAAACAAAAGATTTTTTTTTAAAGTGCAATTGTAATCACTCTGAAAAAATCTTATTGTTATTGTTCACAAGGGTTAATGTTTTAATAAAATTTAATTAAATCAAAAATATATATTTGGTATAGAATTTTTGAATTTTTGTTTGTGTATGAAGTATTTCGCAACAAGAATAAAAAAATGCACAATAATTTCAGTGGTCTTGTTATCATTGCAATAGTAACATATTATATCTTTCATGTCAAAAACAGGCAGTGTTCATAATGGTAAATAAGTATTTTGCAAGGTTTTCCCAAAATTCTGACACAAATTTACATTCAAAGAACAAGTGAGACAGATTCTCACCTTTTTTTCACAGAAAACATAGATATCGTCAATTGCCACAAATGTGGATATCATAGAATTACATGGATATATCTTACGTAAAATTGCACTTCCTTAACTTTGTTTGGGATACAATATTTGTAAGGCCTTAACCATGCATTTTTCCAGACAATGTCAGGAATAAGCATGTTCCAGAAAAACTTTCTTCTCGGTGTAAGTTGGTTTTGTGAATGAAGAATGTGTCTTATATATTTATTACAACAAGATTTTTCAAGTAAGCCCACGCCTTCCAATCTGAGTTCTGGATAAACTTTGTGATCATTACCAAAGCTCAGATGAGTTTTCATTAGTGTAGTTAGACCACTGGGAAAGGCTTTGATCACAGAAAAAACTCTCTCTATTGGAAACTCTTTCAATGTTATAAATTGTTCATATGTGAGAATATTACCGTTGTTGTCAAAAACATCAAGAACAAAAACAACATTCCTCTCATGCCAGCTGGGGTAGAACAATGACTTATTCCTTATAGTTATGTCTGAATTATTCCACAAAAGAGTTTTACGTAGGGAGAAATTGTGCAGGAAACATATTTTCCAGGCCATTAAAGCTTGTTGGTGAAACCTAGCCAATTTAACAGGTAATCTTTCAGGAATATAATTACATTTCAGTAAAAATTGAAGACCTCCCAACTTATTAAAAACACTGTTTGGAATGAAATACCATATTGAACCAGTTTATCTTGAAAGTGTTATTTTTGTCAACAAAATCCAACACTTCTAGTCCGCCTTCAGCTCTTTTGTTAGAAAGGACTGACTTTTTAGTTTGTGAGACTTATTTTTCAAGATGAAGTCAAGAAAGGTCTTATTGATCTCTTTACAAGTAGCAGGATTTACACATAACGATAATGTGGGGTACACAAAACGAGACAGAAGTACTTTCCCAAGTATAGAAAGATCGCTTTGGAGCCAATTATTGAATACATTTTTGGCTTTCTTAATTTTAGGAGAGATATTCAAATGTTTTTTGACAAAGTGTTTTTTTGACAGATTACATTTACATTACATTTAAGTCATTTAGCAGACGCTCTTATCCAGAGCGACTTACAAATTGGTGCATTCACCTTATGACATCCAGTGGAACAGCCACTTTACAATAGTGCATCTAAATATTTTAAGGGGGGGGGGGGTGTGAGTGTGAGACAGATGTAATTCCTAAATATTTAACACAATCCTTTACAGGAATATTTTCTATTTCTTTATCATTAAAGTCAAATAAACATAAGATTTCACATTTAGAAACATTCAGTTTTTATCCTGATGCAATAGGTTAATGAACTGAACACTCTGTCAGCTTCTGATAGCAGTGACATCATCACTGAGTTCTTAAAGATACAGGCTTTCTTAAAATGTTGTGAGAAATTTCAGCAAATTTGATGAAAATGAAATACAGAAATATCTCATTTATTTACAGTACCAGTCAAAAGTGTTAAACAAATCAAACCATATTTTATATTTTGCATTATTCAAAATAGCCACACTTTGCATTGATGACAGCTTTGCACACTCTTGGCATTCTCTCAACCAGCTTTTTTCCAACAGTCTTGATTGAGTTCCCACATTTGCTGAGCACTTGTTGGCTGCTTTTCCTTCACTCTGTGGTACAACTCATCCAAAACCATCTCAATTGGATTGAGGTCAGGTGAATGTGGAGGCCAGGTCATCTGATGCAGCACCATCACTCTGCTTCATGGTCAAATAGACCTTTTTTATTTATTTTACCTTTATTTTACTAGGCAAGTCAGTTAAGAACAAATTCTTATTTTCAATGATAGCCTAGGAACAGTGGGTTAACTGCCTGTTCAGGGGCAGAACGAAGATTTGTACCTTGTCAGCTCGGGGATTCGAACTTGCAACCTTTCGGTTACTAGTCCAACGCTCTAACAACTAGGCTACCCTGCCGCCCCTTACACAGCCTGGAGGTGTGTTTTGGGTCATTGTCCTGTTGAAAAAAAACATTGTCCCACTAAGCGCAAACCAGATGGGATGGCGTATCGCTGCAGAATGCTGTGGTACCCATGCTGATTAAGTGTGCCTTGAATTCTAAATAAATTACTGACAGTGTCACCAGCAAAGCACCCCCACACCATCACTCCTCCTCCACCATGCTTCACGGTGGGAACCACAAATGCGGAGATCATCCATTCACCAACTCTGTGACACGCTGGTTGGAACCAAAAATGGCAAATTTGGACTCATCAGACCAAAGGACAGATTTCCACCGGTCTAATGTCCATTGCTTGTGTTTCTTGGCCCAAGCAAATCTCTACTTATCATTGGTGTCCTTTAGTACTCTGTGAAGCATTTATTTGGGCTGCAATCTGAGGTGCAGTTAACTCTAATGAACTTATCCTCTGTAGCAGAGGTAACTCTGGGTCTTCCTTTCCTGTGGCAGGTCCTCATGAGAGCCAGTTTCATCATAGCGCTTGATGGTTTTTGCGACTGGCCCTCCGATTTGACACACTGAACTCTATCTGAGAAGTAGTTGGTGAACCAGGCGAGGCAGTCATTTGAGAAACCAAGGCTGTTGAGTCTGCCAATAAGAATGAGGTGATTGACAGAGTCGAAGGCCTTGGCCAGGTTCGATGAATACAGCTGCACAGTATTGTTTTTTATCGATGGCGGTTGTGATAGGTGATGATGTTTAGGACCTTGAGCGTGGCTGAAGTGCACCCATGTCCAGCTAGGAAACCAGATTGCATAGCGGAGAAGGTACGGTGGGATTCAAAATGGTCGGTGATCTGTTTGCTAACTTGGCTTTCGAAAACTTTAGAAAGGCAGGGTAGAATAGATATAGGTCTGTAACAGTTTGGGTCTAGAGTGTTATCCCCTTTGAAGAGGGGGATGACTGCGGCAGCTTTCCAATCTTCAGAGATCTCAGGCGATACAAAATAGAGGATGAACAGGCTAGTAATAGGGGTTGAAACAATTGCAGCTGATAATTTTAGAAAGAGAGGGTCCAGATTGTCTAGCCCAGCTGATTTGTAGGGGTCCAGAATTTGCCGCTCTTTCAGAACATCTGCTATCTGGATTTGGGTGAAGGAGAAATAGGGGAGGCTTGGGCAAGTTGCTGTGGGGGGTGCAGAGCTGTTGACCAGGTTAGGGGTAGCCAGGTAGAAAGCATGGCCAGTCGTAGACAAATGCTTATTGAAATTCTCAATTATCGTAGATTTATCGGTGGTGACCGTGTTTCCTAGCCTCTGTGCAGTGAGCAGCTGGGAAGAGGTGCTGTTATTCTCCATGGACTTTACAGTGACCCAGAACTTTTTTGAGTTTATGCTACAGGATGCACATTTCTGATTGAAAAAGCTAGCCTTGGCTTTCCTCACTGCTTATGTATATTGGTTCCTAACTTCCCTGAAAAGTTGCATATCGCGGGGGCTATTCGATGCTAATGCAGTACACCACAGGATGTTTTTGTGCTGGTCAAGGGCAGCCAGGTCTGGAGTGCACCAAGGGCTATATCTGTTCTTAGTTCTACATTTTTTGAATGGGGCATGCTTATTTAAGATGGCGAGGAAATCACTTTAAAAAAAATATCCAGGCATCCTCTACTGACGGAATGAGGTCAATATCCTTCTAGGATACCCGGGCCAGGTCGATTAGAAAGGCCTGCTCGCTGAAGTGTTTTAGGGAGCGTTTGACAGTGATGAGGGGTCGTCATTTGACCGCGGACCCATTACAGATGCAGGCAATGAGGCAGTGATCTCTGAGATCCTGGTTGAAGACAGCAGAGGTGTATTTAGAGAGCAGGTTGTTCAGGATGATATCTATTAGGGTGCCTGTGTTTAGAGATTTAGAGTTGTACCTTGTAGGTTCCATGATAATTTGTGTGAGATTGAGGGCGTCTAGTTTAGATTGCAGGATGGCCGGGGTGTTAAGCATGTCACAGTTTAGGTCACCTAACAGTATAAACTCTGAAGATAAATGGGGGGCAATTAATTCACATATGGTGTCCAGGGCACAGCTGGGGGCTGAGGTAGGTCAATAACAAGCGGCAACAGTGAGAGAGTTATTTCTGGAAAGGTGGATTTTTAAAGTAGAAGCTCAAACTGTTTGTGCACACACCTGGATAGCATGACAGAACTCTGCAGGCTGTCTCTGCAGTAGATTGCAACTCCACCTCCTTTGGCAGTTCTATCTTGGCGGAAAATGTTGAAGTTGGGGATGGAAATTTCAGAATTGAGAGTCCAAAAATATAATAGGCTCCCACTGGCCTTATTTCCATGAGGCCATCTTTTGTGCAATGTCCTTCTGATATTGTACATGCTTGTCCTTTATTCAATATCATCCCATGTCCATGTTTTACATATATTATGTAGGTTTAGGAATGTATACAATAATTCTATATGAGCTTCCTCTCTCCACTATTTCAGTATGAATCTATGGCGTTGAGGCAAACCAAATATTTGATCACTGCACAGCTTTTGAAGTTGAAACTCCAAAGTGGTCCTTAAGGGCTAGGCTAGAGTGCGCGAGCAAGGACTGGCTGACTTACCTGGGATGGATCTGGCTTTGGTCTGGCTAAGGATTGTTTCCCGATCAATGGCAAGGTGACTGGCTGCAACTGCAAAAGATAGAAACCTCTCTGAAACCACTATCTCTCCATTCATTTAGTGCGTTATCCTGTAACCCCCCCCGTGGGGAATAGTTTGGTATATGACTGCTCCGAGAGACCATCAGATCCCAGCATTTCCATTTCATTGTGACAGTATGCTTGCTCTTTATGCAGTTAATTTTTTTCTCTGGCTTTCTCCTCCCATTATAAACACCTCTGCAACAGTGAGCATGACATTATTGAGCTGGTCATAACCCGTGTGCCTTGATACTGCTCTTCAGTTTTCGCCATGGTAAACACTTATTGTCCACATTGATGGAAAATGACAGTGTGGAAGTGAAAGATCACCTAACAACGCTCCTCCCTCAATATACATTGCTTATCGAACCTAACTGTTTTGAAAGCCTCATCGTACAGATGTGGTCCATGTCTAACAATTGGTAGACAACTACTGAAAGCCTTAATGTTTTAAGTATATTCATTGGAAGGCATTTCAACAGTGACCATGTAGAAAATCCTGGAAGCGTACTCACCATTCCACTGTAAATGTGTTTCGGAAATGTGTTTCGCTCGTCTTTCCATTGATCACTGGTCAAAAATATGGTTTGCACCATTCAATGAGACAGTGTGAGTGCTGGTTTTCATTCCAGCCAATTACAGCGTTTAAGAATTTACATGTAGTACTTTGTCAATGGCAACAATTGTTGCTCAACATTGCCTTTTCAGTACAGTGTGTGACTCAGTATGTAACCAAGTAAGCCAGAAACAATCTGAATTTTGAGTTTGAGGCCATTAGTTAAAGGCCTTGAGTATGGCATGTACTGTATGTATGTGTCTGTATTTGGCATGTAATGTGTGTCTCAAGACTCAAGACTCATGTGGCAATAGGTCCCTACCTACGCTATACAGGAAAATGTCTTGAGTTGTTTATTGAAGTTACTGGCCTAACCCTGAACCAAAAGCATTCCACGCCAAGAGTTATTCATTTCAAAATCTCCACCCAAGATACATGTACTTTAAGTTCCGTCCAAGGTGCTTGATTCAAACGTGTTGATGGAGAATGCCAGATTTGACGTAACATTTTAGACTCATTTCTTTGGAAACACTTTACGACTTCACCGAGTCTCTCTCTCTCCAGCCATTGTCTCCTTACCTTTGCCTTTCCAAGAGGAACTGTGAGAGGATGGATTTTTTTGACCCAGCACTCCACGGCTCCTCTCTTCCCACATTGTGCCACCACCACACAATAAGTGATAGTATTCTCCAATCTCTTGAACCAACCAGTCTATGGAAAACAAGGCTTTTATTTCTACTTTCTCTCTCAGCTCTTAGTGGGCCAAAGACTTCCATTCATCAGGACTGGCACCCATGGCTAGGACTCCTAGTACCTCACCTCTATGAGTGCATTTATTGCTGAGGAAAGATTGCTGGGCCTTTTAATAGGAGAGGCCTGTCTATGATACAAACCAATGGTAATGTATATTAACAACTCCCAGACCAGGAGTCTCAGCCACTCTGCAGGGCTCACACAAAACCACACAAGTGTGCCCTCACGTTGATTAAACATTTTCTCCGAAAGTGCATCTTCCTGTGAAAATCAACCCCACTTTCCCTGGCATTTGTGAGAGGAGAAGCTCTCCCTCTCTCAGCTCTCCTCGAGTGGTGGATATATTAAAACTTGAACAGATGGATTTGAGAATGCCATGCCGTCGGTGTCTTGATATGGCCGTTGACTACATCTGAAGTGTCTTAGTCATCGGGCTTCAGACCAGGGATTGATAATAGCTTGACCGCTGGGCCCATCTTATTCATCCTTGTTCAGGAGGTGTTGTATTTAGTCAACAGAGCACTTATGATGAATCTCAAACAGCGCAAGGGGATTCACAGTGCGGTTGAGTGGAAAGTATTTCTCATTCCTCGGGACCTCATGAATACATCCCAACTCTAACTAACTACTTTGGCTTAATGTGGAATTTGAAAAGTGGGATGAGGCCAATTTATTTATTTGTATTCCCAACGACTTAGCTATACTCTTGAACATGATGATGGCAGGGAGGATAATCTTAGTCTTTCAGCAGTAAAGTGGCTGTGCACAAAACCCCCATCAGTAATGTATTCTGTATTGATTGATGGTCTCTCCTGCAGTACTAGGCAACAGCATTATTATCATGCAAAGATTCCAAACTGCCCACAATAAAATCGTTGTGCCTTGATTCAAGTTGTCCTCCCCCAGGGTGTCATAATACCACAGCTGATGATGCTTCATATCACTTTCTTCACAGCAATCATTGGCATCCCTGCCTCATCCTTACAATAGATATAGCTACTTAGTCCTGTTAATGCAATCTGCTAAAGTTTTCTGAATTAAAGACGTGTCTCAATCCATGCTATATAATTTAGATATCTATGGTTAGATATTCTATTTGATTTTAAATTCAGTTGGCACCAAATGTCACAAGACACCCCACTGTATTATGAATATAGTTTTTTTATATCCAGCTAAAATATCATTTTTTAAACTTATTTCCTATGATTTATGAGTCATATATAAATGTCCGCCATGTTTACAACTTAGTCAACATATAAATATTATAACGAAGCCTGCATGATGACCGACTGACGTTCTAACACGGTGAACGCAACCCTGCTTCGGTAATAGACTTATGAACACTTGCAGCCTACATCATATCTTTGGAAACTCCCACGGTAGTGTATAATGATAATTTACAGCTAAATTGCTGAGATGATCAAAACGCACTGTTATCGGGGATGAGGCGTTGCTTACTGTAGCCTATGAATAGCAGCATGTAGCATAATTCATTTTAGTATTGGATCAAAACGTGTGGGCTATTTGATATTATGCAAAGGTGTGGGTTCATGTGGCTACGGCTTAGTTGAACCCTAGTCCCTTGAAGTGCATTTTGCGATGCATGATCGTATAGCAAGCAGCCTAGGACCTAGGCTATAACCTAAAAAGATGATGTAAAATATATTAGGCTATTATTATATAATTGATCAAATACATTGTTATAATTGTTGTTGTTGTTGTTATTGCTATTATTTATATTATTGTTTGTATTTATATTATAAATGTATACTACAGCCCTAATTGTTAGTGACATAGAAAGTAGCCTATAGCAGTTAAACATGAACGCTATAACGTTCATGTTGAGATATAGATTAAATCTAATATTGATTGTGGTGAAGTATGTTTTTTGGACTATACATTTCGATATGATGACTGATATAATGCACGAACTGTAAAAAAACGTATTTTCTTTAATGTCATTATTTCCACGCTTGTTGCGTGTTTATAAGATAGAATAAAGTAGCTTGCATATGTTTTGTTATTCAGTTATTAGTCTACTACTGTGTGTGAACTACACCATTGAGAGAATGACTTACAATTGCAAGGATTCATAGTGACCTTGCTATCAATCATTGAATCGGTGTATCTAATGTAAACGGGGGTGTTGCATGGATAACATGACACATCTGGTCACTTGGCATCGTTGTATCTTGGTTACCAAGCGATTTATTAGAGATCCTTCTGCGCAACGACTAGGCTACGTGCCATGGTCTAAAGAACCGACAAACTCCTGAGCTCATTTTCAGTTAACTTTTTTTTTAAATGTAAGTTTCACATATAAAAACTAAAGTACCATCTTAAACATCGCGATTTAGCGGCACAAAAAGCAACCTGAAAGAGAAAGTCTGGTTGGCTCAGTTAAAAGCACCATCAAGAGACAGCAGTGTTATCTCTCATGACCAATTTATTGCCGATGAACATATGGCCAATATTTTGTTTCACGTCAGAGCAGGGGGAAAACAAACATCATGCAATGTTAGCGAGTCAGCAAGAGCAGAGCCACTTGGCCAGCTATGCAAACGCACTTGGACCATATCAGAAGAGCACCACTTGCTTTCTGGGTATATAAACCGCATCAAGCTTATCTCTGCACGCACTCCTGACTCCCATTTGGAGATATTTCATTAACCGCGCGCTGTCTTAACGCAGGCTACACAACTCATCCAATTCCAGTCATCAGTCACCAGGTGAGCGCAATATGCCTATGATCGTTTAACTCCCTCAGATACTGTGCATTGTATGTGATGTAGAATAATACGGGTTATTTTCTTCTCGCTGTGTCCCTGTGTTTGTTTGTGTGTGCCTTTGTGCCTGACACCATTTGCTAACAACAAATCCAGAATGTCATAGCCTATATGTCCATGTGTTTCAGATGTTCTAATGCTAGCTTGTACTGCATTTGTGATGTTCCTAAACTTGAATGTGTATCACAACTAGTTTTGAATTACTATGCAGCAGTGGATGTTGATGGTTTTACGCGCACGCAGTTTTACCATGACACTGTGCCCACATTTCCCTCCATATTCTACATTCAAAACAAATAGGATTGTTAAATCAATCTCGTGTCCACAGTAACTGCATGAACCACAATTTAAACGATATGCTAAAAATAAAAATAAACTATTTCCAGTGTTTTTGTCGGCCTGTGTGTCATATAATGGGAGGATTTTAAGTATTTTTCTATGGTAAAATCGATCCAATAGTTAGGATTAAAACGTGAAAATAATATATATTATTGAAGTAAGCTAGTATTGATTTTGTTCTGAGTCAAATTTGAGAGAGAAAACTGACCAATGTTTAACACGGGCCTGCATCCGACGATGTGTTCCCCCTTGTCATGTCACTGCTTTGCCAGTAGAGTCCGCTAGAGTACTACAGATGCCTCTCAAAAGACAGTTTAACACCATTGTCTTCCCTGCATAAGGACACTGTGTCAGTATGTTTGTGTCATATTAGTGACTCTTGAGCCGTTTGCTGCTTGGTATAGGTGACGCGTGTTGTTTGGGGAAATGTAATCGTGTTTGCAGGGTGAATGCATGCACAAAGTGTGAACGGTTGCTTCTCGTATGATTAATTTCAAGCAGGTCGCAGAGACTCAAGCAAATTGTTCCTTATAGTCTCTATGTGAGACAATAAAAGGGGGAAGTGATTAAAAATAATAAACCGTTTAGCAATTTGTCTCAGAGAACCAGATAAAGGCCTGCCCATACACTAACAGTGCAGCATGAAATTCAACGTTACAAATAAACGGGTGGTTTAACAAATGAAGGCATCTCCTCTGGGCACGGGCGCAGCGCTAATCTCGTTGTGACATGTTTAATCATTAGAAGAAGGGAGACGAATAAAGGCATTGGGTTTGCCCGCAAGCGAAAGGTGCTTGGATTTCTGGAATCAAAGTTCCCCAAATGATTTGTGCCTCGGGCCACCCTCCCCGGGCCATGACTTAGTCCCATAAATAAACCGGATGTAGGCCTACTTTTACCTGCATATTATATATAGCCTTTTAATCATAGAGGAGGGGAACCGGTCTTGTCACTTTATACATTTATCATGAGCACCTCGAGGCAAACGGGGTTACCGTTATCAAAGCTTAACTCCCAGCCTGAGGTGTCGAAACACACTGAAATTCAGAGATTAAAGAAATGAATGATCAACGTTATAATACATCGTCCTGGAGCATTCTTAATGCATTCAATCAGAAGATGTATTTAATCAACTGTATAAAAGGCCTTTCTTAATTCGTGAACAATAGTTTCTTTAAAAAATTGGGAAGATTTGGGTGGGAACTATCTATTCGTCCGAAGGCCTTTTTTTGATTAATTTGAAAATTAATTAGGCCTAGGCAATGTGATGATGGTGAATGCATGCGTCTGCATTGGTTTGGCATTGTATTGTAACAATTATAAGCATGAGAACCGTCTTATAAAATAAGCTGTTTTACAGCGAACTTAGCTCTCTGTTATTTATTTGTGTAAAACACAACTAAACAAATTCAACAGTATGCCTATTTTTTCAAGTGCTGTATGATTATTTCAATCACTCGAATATTACAGAGCTTTATACATGCTCCGTTTTAGTTACACACACAACCAGTGATGAAAGAGCTAGGAATTCCCATGTGAATTCAAAATACACTGGTAATGTATTGTTTAGAGTGTATCCAATGCCTTTAGCGACAATTACACTCAACTGGGCGGTAAATGCAAACCACGAGCCTCGCTCTATCTGTTGCAAAGCGCCAATTTAAAAAAAAAATAGTTTAGGGTTGCATCTTGGTTCTTCTACACATCAACACTCTCTCTGTCCGATCATTACTGGGTCCGATACACAGCAGAAGATACACTCACTCACCCCCGTCAACGCTGCGCCTGAGACCCTCCAGCAGCCGTGCATAATGCTGTGTTGTCATCCTCAGCATCCGTAGTTTTCTGGAGTTAAATATAACGAGAGAGGAAACGACTTATTACAGTTTTATTATTATTATCATTATTATGAACGTCATAAATATTACATCCTAAATAGTAGCAGTATTAATAATACGATTCATATTTCCATTGTGTATATCATTACTGGCATCATTGCAATTAGTGTGGTTTTTATTACATTTTTTTCGTGTGAAATAATATATACATAGTAATAACATAATCATGTAGAATATGTAGGCTATTCATTCATTAAATAAGCTTTAGTAAGCTAAGCTCACTTCGTGCAGTGGGCTGATTGAACGGTGCATACATTTATTATAAGTCACTTATTGCCAGGAATCGGTCCTGTCAAGTTAGCTGAACCTGCTTTGTTAAAATGCCATGCACTTTTTTATTTCACCTTTATTTAACCAGGTAGGCCAGTTAAGAACAAGTTCTCATTTACAACTGCGACCTGGCCAATATAAAGCAAAGCAGTGCGACAAAAACAACAACACAGAGTTACACATAAACAAACGTACAGTCAATAACACAATATAAAAATCAATGTACAGTGTGTGCACATGTAGAAGAGTAGGGAGGTAAGGCAATAAATAGACCACTGCCCATACTCAGAGTGAAAAGGCAAGCGGCCTGTTTGAGCTACATGTGAAAGTAAACAGGTAAACACAAGGAGATGGCTCTCGAAGTGAAGTAGGCACGGCCACTTTACCTCTTCCTGCCGAAACCCTCACTTCAATTGTTCAAATACATCCCCAATAACTACCCACAGACCGCGTCGTGCGCTCCTACTACCATCAACACCAGCGTACTCTTTCATTTTGCCACAAAGAAGAATGGCCAAGCGGGATGACATGACTATAAATAATGCATAAACTTAAGTTTTACTGAACATAACAATTAGGCTACTCGTTGTAAAATGAAGTAATTGTCTCATATTGCATATATTGATGAGATGTGCACATAGGCGTTGCAACAACACGGAGCGAGCTGGATTACCCCCGAAGGTGTCTCTCACACATCGCATTTATGCAGCATACTCGGCAGAGAAGGTCAGGCAGTAACCTCTTTGCTATGTCACGGCTCGACTTTGCTCAAACCACGTTCAGATCAATTGACTCATTGTCGCTGTTTGAGACAGTGTGGTTAATTATATAGCCTATGCCAAAACTATTTACCTTTCAGGTCAGGTGCACTGCTAGCTCCGTGGGTGAAGGAAAACATACCTACCACCATCCAGTGTGGATAATAAAAATAACAAAACAATAATAATCAAAAAATTATGTTGATATTATCTTTCAAATATTTTGTATTTCAAACTGTGGAAGGACGGGCTTTCCTTCGTGAAAATTGCCTCTGTGGGCGGGAGGCTAGGAAACCCCACAAACTTTAGCCAGTAAAGTAAATGGCATGTTTAGGCACTGAAGAACATGTTTCGACACCTTTCTCGTCTGCGTCTTAGAGAGGGAGAAGGAGAGTGTGTCTGTGTATGTATGTGTATGTATGTGTCTGTGTGTGTGTGCTAAGATGAAGGACCTTCCTTAATAGGCTATTGTGGAAGGATTCAGGACGGAATGAAGAGATAGTCCATTGAAAGCAGTTGAATGCCATGACAACTAGGAACAACCTCAGATTTATTCCAAACAGTTAGAAAGCATTGTACAGGGGCGTCAATCATCCATTATTTCGCCCCTGAAATAAATGCAAAAACTGCAGCCAGACAAAAGCTTCCAACAGGAGCCGGACATTTGTCTACATTTCCCCCATTGTCTGCAGCTTAGCAATCGGTTTGTATTTGTGTTTGGCCGGGTCCGACCACCCAGGATGCGCAGAGGACTTTGCTAGAAACGTGCAACATTGTCACCCACATCACATACTAGATAGGAGGCAGAGGGGCAACACCAGAGAGAGGGGAAGCTAAAAAAAAGTATTGAAGGGAGGAAAATAAACGAATCTACAATGATACTTTGCTTTCTATGAAAGAGGTGACGATGGAGCACTTATAAAGCACGTCGAATGAGCCTGTACAAACAATACTCTGCTGTGTTCTTGGGGGGAAACGCACATTGAAGCAATTTCCCAATAATGCAATTGGAAAAATGTCTTTAAAAAAGTTCTTAGAGCATGCTGTGAGAACCTGTTCTGTTCAATTCAATAGCACGTTCAAAACCATCATTGTCAAGATTAGAATAGTCTTCAAAAGCACGCATAAACGCTAGGCTATTCTTCATCTCGGCTAAAACGCTGCTATAATTCCGATGTATTATTATTATGTATTATTATAATTATTGTTATAGGCTATTCATCAATATTATTATTGTCTACAGGTTTTCATTCATTGCCCTTATTATATCCGAAATTGTTTTCCAAACAA
Source organism: Oncorhynchus gorbuscha (assembly GCF_021184085.1). NCBI lineage: Eukaryota > Metazoa > Chordata > Actinopteri > Salmoniformes > Salmonidae > Oncorhynchus > Oncorhynchus gorbuscha. The sequence goes on from NC_060182.1 coordinate 65,588,638, forward strand.
ATATAATCCGATTTATTTAATTTAAGCCCCATGTCCCTAAACCTGAATCAAAATATTGACTCAAATGGTTTACATAAATAAGTGTTAAAAATTCAGACAATGTCTTATTTAGGAGAGAAAATATGATAAAAATGAATAGGCTATCGAACGGATATCCAGACCACAGTTTTGTACAAACCATCAAAAATACGTTTTCCAGCTTAATGATTCAATATTTTATATATGCGGAGAGTACAAGGCAAAAGCTTTTTCAGGAGCAATTTGTTAAAACGAGCGTTCAAGTATTCGGAGTGTAAAGCTACTTGGAGGTCCTTTGTATGTAAATAGGGTGTAAAAAAGGCCCTCCCCATCTTTGTAATTAATTGACACGTTATACCACTCATCATGTTCTGAAGCACCAATGGTAGAGGCTCGGATCTGCCCAAAACCCACAATTTCACATCTGCAAACACTGTCTTCATCCACTTGACTCCCAAGACCCGCCCACACGTGGCCAACCTTTTGCGTTTTTAATGCTTTTTCACTGCAGGTTCATGTGTTGAGACCAACCTTATATGGGCTGATCGGACCGGTAATGGCTTATGTCCCCCTAGCACCCAGCAGTAGCACAGTATACATGAGCCAGATATAGCACTTCAGCCACTTTGGCATTCTTCCTGGACTTTACAGAACTGATTGCTCTTCTACTTGGTTAGGTAATGCGTATCGACAGAGGCTCATGATTTGCTTTGACTGTAGTACAACCTAGAACGGAACTGAGAGATCCTTTTTTTTTCCTGAACAGCGATTGTGTTTTGTCTTTTAAAACAGCGGATTGACAAACTGGTGCAGCAACTTTCCTGCATACATTTCCACAGAATATGTCGTTGACCAACACAAAGACGGGCTTTTCTGTAAAGGACATTTTGGACCTCCCTGACACGAATGATGAAGAAGGATCTATCACTGGACCGGAGGAAGATAACGAGGGATCAGAGACAACAAAAAACACTGGAGTTTTGGTGCAAAGTCCTCTAGAAAACGTTCAGAATCTGCCTATAAAGAACCCCTTTTATGATAGTAGTGACAATCCTTACACAAGATGGCTTGCCACCACGGACAGTATCCAATATTCGCGTAAGTACTCTTTAAGAATGTTCAGTTAATTTGCATTGCACATACTGTTGGTGTTAAGAATTGTCTTCTGTTTTGTGAGTGAGTACGCATCATATATGTGTTATCAAATCTATACTTGATTGAATGCAGAATCACTCTATTCCTTAGTGTCGGGGCTCATTGGTGCCCTTGAATGATGTGCAGCATTCGTCTTTATTCACCGCGCATTGGTTGCTGCGCTCGATTTAAGGCGTTACCACCATTAAAATAATGTCATGTTTACTCCATTTATATTAAGTAAACAAGTGTTTCGAATATGCCCAATAGAGACTTGTAAATGCATCGACTATAAAGCCACATAGTATCGTCTTCAGAAATGTGACCATGTCTATTACATTTTAGCACGATGAGGATTTGTATGCAGACAATGCATGGTGTTGCTGCTTCAGTAAATCACTTTCTTTGGGGACTGATGGGAAACATTTGTGTGGGTCCCAACATAAAAAACGACATGAGCTAATAACATTGTATTTTAGCTGTAGCCTACAAACGAAGTGAGTTACTTTAACATGTTGCTTTGAAAAAGTCCTAAATGTTGCATTTCCATGTGTGCTTGGCAGGTGCACTTCAGTCGAGAACCCAATTTTAACGGTTGTATTTTGTCTCTCCCACGCAGTGCATGGTCTATCAGCTAGTTCTCAAGACTCAGCCAAGTCCCCAGAACCCTCCGCGGACGAATCGCCAGACAATGACAAGGAAACTTCAAGCAACGGCAGCGACTCCGGTAAGAAGAGAAAAAGAAGAGTGCTGTTTTCCAAAGCACAGACGTACGAACTTGAGCGTCGATTTAGGCAACAGAGATACCTTTCCGCGCCAGAGAGAGAACACCTCGCGAGTTTGATTCGCCTGACTCCAACTCAAGTGAAAATTTGGTTCCAGAATCATCGATACAAAATGAAGAGAGCGCGCGCTGAAAAAGGTATGGAAGTGACCCATCTCCCCTCTCCCCGGCGGGTGGCCGTGCCTGTCTTAGTCAGGGATGGAAAGCCTTGTCATACTCTTAAAGCTCAGGACTTGGCGGCCACATTTCAGGCTGGATTCCCCCTCTCGGCATATAGCGCCCAGACCCTTCATCAAATGCAATATAATGCGCAGTACAGCGCCGCCACCACGCCACAATTCCCTTCAGCACATCACTTGATGCAAACGCAACAGTGGACTTGGTGAACTAGTAGAGACTGGCGGGGCTGCCCTTTAAGAGCACGATAGGGGGTTCACTACAAAATAAAGACTTTTCATTTTGCAGCTTGACCCATAGGCCTATTTACCATTTTTTGGGGGGGCTAATGTGTGCGCCATGTTTACATGTTTTCGTTAAGAGAACTGGGTCCAGCCTCTCCCTAGATTTAAGAATGTCAATGCTCTTGTGAAATTTTGTAAAGTATGTTTGTGTGTTGTAGAAATGTTTTCTTTTTGTCCTTCGTGTTATAAGCACGTACCGAACCACTTTATAATTATAGAAGATTTCTTGCTTCTTTTACAATGGACCGAAAATATTTATGGCCATGAATAAACATTGGCAACTTTTAGCTTTTTTCCCTTTGTTTTTTGTAAATACATTGTCGTGATTGTTTGCAAACCAGAAACATGCAGGATCGTATAAGTGGAGATATACATATTTCCAATTAAAAAAGAAGGAAGAATTTGTGGCGAAATTGTCATGACTGTCGTAATAGATCTCATATGATTATGTGAATAACAGTTCAATCGCGCGCTGATGGGGAAATATACCGATTTTTATAAGGATTTTAATAAAATGCTGTGTTGAAGAAATTACCTTTTGGTTTGCGTGTCTTAACTACGTTCTATTTTATTTATTGAATACATACGCTTAACATTGGTAAGGAGAGGGACGATAGCATACGTGTTGCGTAAAGTGGCAGAGAGAGGAGGTTCATTTATCTTTCGCGCACTTGAATTTTTTTTTATACCTAAATTAATCCTTATAAATTCTTAGAATTTGAACAGGTCAATAATAAAGAGACTAAAGTCACTTTTGAAATGGGCCTAAAATCCACTCACTTAAAGGGGCATCTTCAGCTAAGAAGCTTAGAGTCAAAGCTCTCCTTTTCAAGGTCTCAAACTGCTCTCGTATTGGGGTGTGAAGTGGTATATTTTTACAATTGATTTAATGCAAAAACGTTTTGATTTTACGCATGGTTCTACGCACGTGACTGTTGTCAAGCAAACACAGAAAGTGAAAGGAATATCAGTCAAGTCACGTATAGCCTTCATTATCTATTGCTCTATGTTAGTCTATGCATTATACTGTAGCTTTTAGTGGATATGTTATATAGGCCCATAGAGCGATGGGCTACGAATGTTGTCTGTATACAAATAGGTATCTAAAACAGGATACCCAGCAAAGTGCTCGATACAAGGACCAAATTGGTCCCAAGTGAATCACAGAGCGCATTGCGGATTGTCAGACCCAATTCAGTATCCTGGGTAAAATCATTCATTACCTTTGACAAAATCCTAACTGCATTGTGTTTGTCCCAGCACCGAGATCTTATTGAACAGATGTTAGAGTCGCCCTCACTATCATTGAACAAACAGCTACATTGACACGAATTGCTAATTATTTACAGAATTCTATCTCAAGGGGACACTGCTTTTGGTCCAGGCTACAGAGACTCAATATGTTTTATTCAGAGAGGCTACAATGTTTACATTTGCGAGCTGTGCCGGGGACTTATTCACTAATATTCGCTAAATTAACTAGTTATTAACGTAATCATATGTGTACAAGCTAATGGCCGAGTTGTATCGCATTGTTTTTCACAATTAAGTTGTTGCTTATTCCATAGGCTATATATTATTATGATTTTTTTACAGTGGAAATAGCATTCTTTGAATGACTTATAGGCAAATAGTTTCGATTTCATATAGCACTATTGGGTAGAAACCCAGGGTCCTACAACATTTTTTTAAAGGGCGCATATATGTGGAAGGGGAAATAAACAATATAATTGAAGTATAGCCTAATTTATAGCATTTAATTTTATTTCCAACATAATGTTTATAGATTAGACTATTGCTGCCTGCATTTTCCGTTTGCCTTCACCTCGAGTGAAATAAAAACGTCATAAAAAAAGATGACATTCATGTTAAGACTATACAACTAGACGTCACAACTAGGCTACAATGATGCATTCCGATAAACACCCCTGGCTATAGCAACCCGCGTAACACAGCGTTGACATCATTTAGGTTCCGTTTAAGTCAATAAAACATGTTGATTTCTGTGTGGCCCTAACCCCGATGCCCCGAGATTTACTACTGTGACGGGGCAGTTGTGTGCAGTCCATCGTGGCACAATATACAGTACAACACACAAAAATCACACAAAGGCCTAGGGCAGGTTGTGGTGGATGTTAGAGGCGTGCATATTAACGAGGAGCCATAGTGGGAGTGCAGACAGTGTGGATAGAGAGACTGTCAGAGTTTCTTGGTGCTATTCAGTTCTTTTATCTTGACCAGTGCATCTCCGAGTCAGGGAGATGTATCCTTGGGTTTTTGTCGTGCCTGTCAGTTGGTGCCATTGTGATCCTTGATGTACACGTTGTATCCCATATGGACAGCTGGGCTCGGGCAAGGAGAAAAGGATCCCTCACAAACCCAAATTGTGTCCAGCTTTCAAATAAAGCATTGTTGTCTCAAAGAAAAACGAATAAAAAATTCGTGCTATATCTATTGTGGAAAAAGAACCCCCATTCACAGATAACAGGGAGTCCTTCTTCCTTGATAGAGCTATGCTAACAACAGCCCCTCTCATTGCTCTTTCTCTCGCTCTCCTCCCAACTCAAAGAACGATTATTGTCTATCCCCAGAAGTGTGTGGTCGGTCACTGGGCAGTAAAACTATTTTAAAACTCCTAATTTCGAGCAGTCTTATTTCCTGTTAGCTTTATATCAGTTTCATGGATAGCATATTTCTGATCTCTATGGAAAATATCTGTTTTGATTTATATAGGCCTACCATAACACGAGACAATACATTCAAGAATTCAAGAATCTGAATGCAATACTAATTTCCCTTAGCTTTATCCAGTCGCTTTTCCAGACATTTCTATTTCAATATTTTTTAGAGTAGGCTTATAAACGATTATTTTTCAACAATGACAATATAATGAATGCAGTAGGCCTACCAATAGATAATACAGAGCACGGGATATTGGTTTTGAATGTAGAAATCCGAATGTAGGCCTAAATGAATTTATCCGATAGCTCTAGGCCTACTTGTTTATTTATGTATTTTGTTTGTTGTCCTTGGGAGAAGAATCGACTATTAATAATAAAGACAAGTCTCCGTGCAGACCTAAGGCGAATGATTCTCCTTAACAATTACTAACTTGCTGAATAGCACCTAGTTCAAGGTCTATCACATTCAGGCGCAGTTCTACGTTTTTTTTAATACCGGATATAGAAGTAGAAATATTCTCCATGACGCACATTCACCTTGGGACCAAATGTCGGTTCTTATATTCTCATTAATACACGAGGAAATGATGCAGCTTCTCAATGCCAGAACAGTAGCAGCGCTATGTTTATCTGAAATTGCTTTTGGATGCACGAGGTGGCGGGGGGGGGGGGGGTCTCAACAACAAATAAAACAAACATCTCGGTATGTGCAACATAGTTCACCCCGTGGATAATGCTATTATATGCGTTAGAATAGAATACTTCAGGAAATATGCACTTGGGACTGTGTAGATCTTCGTCATCCTGACCGTTTGAACCTCGACATAAATCATTTTGGATCGTGTACATCTCCAAATAAACGAGGATTTATTTCAAAGCTATAATAAGCGGAGCTTTCATTTAAAGGAAGCAATCTAGTTTTATTGCCTTAAAGAAGATCTAGATTAGATTCGCCTAGTGCCGTGGCACAGTGCAGATATTAGAGAGAGAGAGAGAGAGAGAGAGAGAGAGAGAGAGAGAGAGAGAGAGAGAGAGAGAGAGAGAGAGAGAGAGAGAGAGAGAGCAGTTACGCCTGGTGGCCACAAGATGGAAGCAGAGGTCTATAGTTTGAACCTATATTACACCGTTGTCCTCAAAAGTCACAGGCCTACAGTATTACCATTATAATTTAATTAATTTAAATGTAATTTACTTGTACATCTGATGAACAACTTGGTATATGATCAATAATGGTACATTTTAAAGAGAACAAGTATGCAATGTATGATTTAAAAATAGGTTGAATTAGAAAACAAAGACAAACTTTGTGTCCAATGTAGACCAATATTTCAATGACCTGCATTCCAATATTATATTGCACTTTCGAAAATAAAGCAATTTACGCACCCTCAGAGAGAGAGAGAGAGAGAGAGAGAGAGAGAGAGAGAGAGAGAGAGAGAGAGAGAGAGAGAGAGAGAGAGAGAGCGCGAGAGAGCGAGAGAGACCAACTCCACAGTGTGGCGCAATTGGATTATGAAATACATTTCAAATAAAATATTTTCAACATTTTCCATATCAGTGATTGCCATATGCATGACACGGATTAACATGTTTTATTATTGTAGCACCAAGGACATATAAGGGCAATTGCAACATGCCATTTTCAAAACGTTGGTGGAATATATGTGGATAGAAAGCTGCCTATATGATCAGCGGCAGAGTTGGAAAAAGTAATTCTGGTAAATGACCCATGTAAAATTATTGATACTTATATTAAAAATGAAATTTCACTGTAGCAGCATCATCATCCTGCACTCCCCCCGCCTCATCCTCATCCTGATCTTAGAGCAATGGCGCCCTGCTCATACAAACGATTGCAACCAGGGTGGGCTGTATGTACGCACACATAAGCAACAACAAAAACTGCAATTTTTAACAACCCCTCTACAAAAAGCCTGAGTCCGTATTCTCTGGATTGATATTGGATGAATTCAGCCAGGATAGGTTACCAATACCATCCATCATTTTGCGGCAGCATGTACGTGATTTATAGCCAGGACAACAGGCCGGTGGAGTTGGCGTTGGTAACAAATAACTTACTTTCGTTAGCTTTAATTTGATCATGTCAAGAGGATCACTTTGATGCACATAAAAGCGATTCACTGTGTTTTAGAAATATAGTGATTAGCCTATGGATATGTTTATATACATAATTGATGGAGATGCAGTGGGGGAAGCATATTTTTTTTAATATAATGATGACTGACTTGTTCTCAAGACGCTTCATTGTGCGATATTCCTCAGAGAACTTGGAGCATTTTACAACGTAAGGGTTTATAACACCTTGTGTACTTGCAAACATGACAGTCTATCAGTTTCAAACTTTGTACAGACTCTCCAAGGCAACAAGTAAACATCTGTGAATCCGGAAGAATAGGACAGGCAGCTATTCTCAACCTGGGCGGGAAACCCTAGAGGGGCGTATTTCCTAATTTAAGAGAATAAAAAAATACATACAAATATTTTTTTCAATAGCCTAAGCCCATCATAGCAGTTTTTAAGAAAAGCACTTTTTCGAAAATCAGAATAACTTGCATATTTAACCAGCAGACCAAATATTTAGCATTTCTTTAACTCTTCAAAATGGTGGCGAACCTCTGGATAAGGCCTACTTCTTCACTACCAGCTGGTAGGAAAGGACTACTGAGGACAGATGAATAGTGATGTGTATTGTTAAATATACTGTTATGGGTACAGCTCAATGTATTATAATATATATTTTTAAATACATTAAAAATGCATTGGCCAGATTAGTCTATTTCTATTTTGAGCCTGCGTGATGCCAGCCTCTCCGGGGAGTCAATTTAACCAGACATTCAGACCTAGGATTGGCAACTGGTGAGCCTGCGGACGGCACCCCCTTTGTAGGCCTGCTGACCAATAATAAAAATAAAAATACAACCTTAAAAAAAAGTTATTATAATTTGGAACTCAGGCATGGGATGAATTTACTATTGACAGTTATAATAATATTATACAGGCTCTACAATTTCTAAATGTGGTTGTGCATCAGCAGTCACTCAATTAGTCCATGTTAGCTTTTTTTAAAGATTGGTCAATTATTATAGTGGCCAGCTATCTAAACTTGTAGTAAACATAATCGAATTATCACCAGGGTGGGGCCCATTGATCATCAGTTATCATATTAAAAACAGCTAACATTTGCCTCCACCCTATGGCAAAATATGTAGAATTGCAGGAAATTAGTTATAAAATTGCAAAATCTTCTTTCCGCCCCATGGCAAAATTTGTAGAATTTCAGCAAATTTGCTTAAAAACAGCAAAATGTTCTCCTTGCTCCATGGCAAAATGAACTTGAAAATATTTTTTTTTATTATCTTTGTTGTCACAACGGGGGCCGCTAAAATGTTTTCCTCGCAAGGGGGATATGCAGACCCACGAGCCACTGCGGCCCTTCATGATTAGTTCTGTTTTTATGTGGCCCCCATCAAAGTTACCCATCCCTGATTTAGACTATAGGAGCATCTCTCCTCTATGGAATGGTACGGTCCATATGGGTGCATTCTGGGTGGAATGTACCACAACTGCAAGTATTTGAATCATCCAAATATCTACTGGAATAACAACTACCATGAAACCAGGGAAAGAGGTGAGTAGAGACAAATATAACTGAATCTGGTTGCGTGTTAAAATGGCTTTGCTGTAAACCATGTGTGGATACCATGTTGACATACTCCATTGTTTATGTTTTCATTGAAGAAAAATGTATGAGCCATAAATCATGTTTTTTAAAGTAATGTTGCTCTCATGGAATGTCATTGGACATTACAAAATCTAGTGCTATTTGCATGTGAAAAAGCTCAATGTGTTTGTTGGTGGTGTGCACACCTTACAGATTGTGGATTTAAGAGCTCACTTTTTAGAGCTCTGTGTGTGTGTGTGTGTGTGTGTGTGTGTGTGTGTGTGTGTGTGTGTGTGTGTGTGTGTGTGTGTGTGTGTGTGTGTGTGTGTGTGTGTGTGTGTGTGTGTGTGTGTGTGTGTGTGTGTGTGTGTGTGTGTGTGTGTGTGTGTGTGTGTGTACGTGTGTACGTGTGTACGTGTGTGTGTGTACGTGTGTGTACGTGTGCATGTGTATGCACGTGTGTGTATGTGTGTGTTCTATCCCTACCAGGTCTAATGGTGGCCGGAGTACCTCCATGCCTGCAATGTAAAAAAAAAAAAGTGTATATGAGTGGAAACTAAATGCTTTGAGGTGCCCTCTGGGTGAAGGCTCAGCTGCCCATAGGATATGGCTGGATGACTTGGGCCTGGGGAAGCTGGGTGGTGTGTGCCAGCCAAAAGCCATGCAGACTATTGAACTGCTGAACAGTGTGTGAATCTCAGGCAATGGGATGATGAGGATCCAGATACACTTGCAGCAACAGAGATATGAACACAAAGACTGAGTAACCATCAGAAGCCAGTGAGGCATAATGTTTAGAAATGTAATGTGACATCATAGAGCAAGACATGGTTCTGCATTCAATGTGATGCAGCGTTAATGCACATTCTATGTTACATTTATATCTGTAGTGTTCCGATCAGTTTGATCGTAGGACTTTTTATTGCTCTCCTAGACATACAGTCATTTTGTAAGTTCAAAAAACGTTTCCCCGCCCCCAACCAAAAAAGATCATGTCATCATTTCTTTCCTCCTTGCCTTTGTTAGTGTAAAGTGGGGTGAATAAAGTTAGTATTTTCTGTGCCATGTCTTTATTAAATATGATAACATTCAACTCTTCTGTGTTGCTTCTTCTTCGCACCCTCTGGCTCTCCCCAATCCAAAGAATAAGGGTTTTGCTTTGCCATGTGACACACGAATGGCCCTGAGTGATGGAATAGTGGACATGCTATATATATATATATATATATATATATATATATATATATATATATATATATATATATATATATATATATATATATATATATATAACAAATAAATATTTAAATGCGAAAAACAGCTCTATTCCTGTTTTTTTCAGTGGGTGTTGTGTACCATTGTCAACCAGTGACCTTCACTGGTCGTGAACCCAGAGATGTCAGTGCTGCCTGTTTCCATAACGACAACTGTCTCAAGGTCTCAGCTGACTGCCCTTGCTTGCTTTCTCAAGACTTCTACAGCATAGCACTTCTACACTGTGTATGAGGCCAAGGCCACGTTCTGTAGATTCCAAACTGGAGTGAGAAATTCCTTTTAGACAATCTTAAGTATAATTGATTCTATTAGAGAATGATTAATCTTGTTTGATGACAACTGATCGTGACCCAGTTATGTGGCTTTGGAGTCACTTCAAGTCAAATCAAATGTTATTAGTCACATGCGCCGAATACAACAGTTCTAGGTAGACCTTACAGTGAAATGCTGAATACAACAGGTGTAGGTAGACCTTATGGTGAAATGTAAGGTCTACACTTTACATCAACACCTTACAACCAGGCAGGGCTCCCGAGTGGCGCAGTGGTCTAAGACACTGCATCTCGTCTGGGTTTGCTAGGGTAGGTTGTCATTGCAAAATGAGAATTTCTTCTTAACTGGCTTGTCTAGTTAAAAAATGCTTACTTACGAGCCCTTAACCAACAATGCAGTTTTAAGAAATAAAGTAACAAATAATTGAAGAGCAGCAGTAAAATAACATGTACAGGGGGAACCGGTTAATTGGGGTAGCAGATATGGGTAGAGTTACTAAAGTGACTTATGCATAGATAATAATAGAGAGTAGCAGCAGTGTAAAAGAGGGGGGGCATTTAACAAGATGATCAGGAGTCTTATGGCTTGTGGGTAGAAGCTGTTTAGAAGCCTCTTGGACCTAGACTTGGCGCTCCGGTACCGCTTGCCGTGTGGTAGCAGAGAGAACAGTCTATGACTAGGGTGGCTGGAGTCTGACCATTTTTAGGCCCTTCCTCTGACACCGCCTGGTATAGAGGTCCTGGATGGCAAGAAGCTTGGCCCCAAGGATGTACATAGCGTGGAACTTAGAAAAATTGCTTTTGTTTACTTTGGTTTCACAGTAACTTTATCCAGTTACTGCTAACATGACCCCCATTTTCTCCAAAACACAATACAATAGAGGCAAGATACTTGTCCACATGATTAAGCATGCATTTATTATAGCAAAAATGACATGAACTCATTTTCGACCAAATGAGCAGTTACTGCCTTTTTGCTTGGTAGGGCAGTATACTCAATGTGGTGCATTGAGTAAAGGCAGTTAGTGAGTTAATGTCTAGGGTCTGATTGTTTCATTCACATTTTACTGTTTTGTTTTGTTATGGTTTACTGTAACATTGCCATTACATTACACTACCAGTCATGACAGTCGTGGAGTTGTTGACAAAAGTTACTCTAATAAGTATGTACAACACAGGTTGGTGGCACCTTAATTGGGGAGGACAAGTTTTCTGGTAATGACTGCAGCGAAATAAGTGGAAGGGTATTAAACATGGGTTTCATGTGTTTGATGCCATTCCATTTGTTCCTTTCTAGCCATTATTATGAGCCGTCCTCCACTCAGCAGCCTCCACTGAAGTACAATATATGTTGTATGCTTACCAGGCAAAACCAGCAACTTCATTTTGTTTTCAGAGATGCTGAGTTGGCTGTTTTTAAGAAAACTGTGTTTTAAGTATCTTAGAGGAAACATCCATCAGTTGGTTTAGTGCCGTCGAGAGAGAACTTGAAGTTGCTTACAATAAATCCCAATTTTGAAAAGGAATATAGGTTGAGAACACAATTGGCAAAGTCTCCAAAAGCCAAGCACACTGGAGGCCTATCAAGTAACCTGTGAGGGGGAAATGGCAGCGGGTTTATATCATTCCTCAGTGTTTTGTAGCATTCTCAGTGTTGAAGTCTCATGCACTGTTTAGTTGTGATACTCATGTTCCAAATTCTCTCAATTCTCTGTGTAGTATAGCCTGAACAATGCATCAGGCTTCAACATTGGGAACATTGGGAATGCTTCAAAAAACGGAAGATTGTTTCCTGTCTTATTTCAATAGCTGATTCATTCATAAAAAGTGTATGTGAACTACACACCAAATATCGTATTTACATTACAAGACACATAGCAAGTATATTATTACACGATATACACTCCTGCACTAGATTTCTCTCCATTCAAAAGTGTTGTTGCTGTGAGGTTACGGTGTTCTCATTTCTGTATGGTCTTATTTTCTTTGTCTTCTCTTTCCCAATGTTCCACCTCAGGACTTGAAATGTCTTGTATAACAAGCACATTCTTTTCAAGTAAGATGGCCATTGGAGACTACGCCAACAATCATGTTCCAAGAGTTGATTGTTTATGCCTCTCGCTAAATGGATTGTCTCACCTTCTTCACAAGATGAACCTGAGGTGCTTCAGATGCCAACAGTGTGAAGCGATGCTTGGATTTTCAGTTTGATAATGACTGCCCACCATCTGTCTCAGACAGACAGACTGACACAATTCAATCAGAGGACAATTTAACCTGCACCATGATAACAAGACACAACTTTGGATGGAAGCTCTGTGCATAATATAACAACTCAAGTCTCTTTAATGTTGTGAAATGTCATAGATGTAAGTCAATTATCATCAACCTCTATATGTGGGTCCCTGAAATAGTCCCATTTGTGTTGATTGTATTATGTCAATGACCAATGTTATTTATCTGTGTTTGACCGTAGTGAAATAAAGTTACATCTGTCTCATTTTATGAAAACGTGTGTGTTTCCTTCCCAAAAAGTTAACAGTTTTATGTTGGAGTCCGCTGAGGTACATTTTGATCAACAGAAGAGACAAAAAGCACTGTATGTAACCAGGACAGCACACTACTTGTAATCATTTGATTGGCTCACATCAGGACCAAGGCCTTTCTTCAAAATGCTGTGTGTGTGTGTGTGTGTGTGTGTGTGTGTGTGTGTGTGTGTGTGTGTGTGTGTGTGTGTGTGTGTGTGTGTGTGTGTGTGTGTGTGTGTGTGTGTGTGTGTGTGTGTGTGTGTGTGTGTGTGTGTGTGTGTGTGTGTGTGTGTGTGTGTGTGTGTGTGTGTGTTTTAGTCAGCTGCTTATACACTATTCATACATTTGAGTAACTCCTGAAAATGTACATACAGTATAACATCCAACTGATAAGACGGTGGAAATGAAAATGTGACATTGATTGAAAACAAATCAAAGTGTTTTGGTGTCTACAAGCCCCTCTAGAAAAGGCTGTGCTTTCATGTAGAGCAAAACTACAAGGCTTTGTGTGTGTCTGGCTTTAAGATGATCAGGCAGTGATTCAGGATCAGAGATTACGGACTTTATTTTATGGTAGGCCTACATACATTACCATACAATTGCATACATTATAATTACACTCTTATAACTTAAGAGTGATTTGTTAATGTGTTAAAAGTTCAACTTTACCTTTACATTGACATTTATACATTAAGACTTTAGGTTAGACTTACCTAAACCATAATTCTTAAAAACGGAAAACATCAAATTGAACAGGGAAGGTTTGATAAAAACATAGTTAACTGGAGGTCATGAGATCATGATGTGATACACACCAACTCCACATAGGAACTATGAGGTCTGTTACAAATAGGAAGTTGATGTTGCCTATTTAAACACCATGACAACAAATAAACAAGTAACTTGCTCCAAGAGGACCCTTCTCTGTTCCAGTGGAAACAACAAGTGTCTCTCCATGGCAAGTCTCTTCAAGTCTGCAAACAGTTCTACAACAGGACCAAGACCCAAGGTAGGAAGACTCTTGTGGAGGAATTTTAAGGTACATTAAAGAGCATCTTGAAATTCAATATAATTCAATGACAGTAGAGCAAAGACATGTACACTGCAAGAAGTCACCATATCACAGATAAATGCAACCCAGTCTCCTGAGCGAAACGTTTAATTTCCACATTTTTTGCAAAGTGAACACACAGCTTCATTGCTGTACAGTAGCTGTCTTTTGTCATTATAATCACAGAATGACTTTACATACCAGAATAACCTACCAGTGTGGTCTCCCGTCATTGGTTAAGGTTTCCAATTATCAGAATAAGAAGCACTCTATGAGCACTCTGCACTCTACACAGGATGTAATTAAAAAACAAAGACACTACTGTTTTCCTATGGCAGGTTCGAATGAGTTCCTGTTTGAAAAGTATTAGAATGTAGCCTACACCAACAGGATTGGCCAGTTTAGGTGAACAGTTTAGGAGGCACTTGACAACAGGCACAATCTAGATGACAAGGTCATAAAAATGCATTCCAAATGCAAAATAATTAAAGAACACAGATGAAGCTGTATGAACAAAGTCAGCACGAGTCATTTGGCACATTCTGGATACAGGCTATTCCATCTTATTCCGACACAATAAACCTAATCTCCGTTGAAAGATTCTTGTTGATGTAGCCTAGCTGTCATTCACAATTGAATTTGCATAAATTCGAGTGTAGTCCGTGTGAGTCAACACTCATAAACAGACATAAAACAAAGCCTCTACCATACATTGATATCAGTGCGCCTCACTCCGGAAGTTGGAGAATGTAGCATTTTTCAAACACCATTATGCCTAATACTACTTTTTTTCTCTGCATAAGTTATCTAACCTTACCTCTTCACCTGTTCAATTGTCATTTTAATAAGGGTATCATTCTGACTGTTGTAAATCACACATCTCTATCAGGAATCAGGGTAAGACCCAAGTGCAGACTGTGTGAAGTAAGAATGTTTATTGTAACAACAAGGGGCAGGCAAACAACAGGTCAAGGCAGGCAGTGGTCGATAATCCAGAGTCGGAGCAAAGGTACAGGACAGCAGGCAGGCTCAGGGTCAGGTCAGGCAGGGGTCGATAATCCAGAGTCGGAGCAAAGCTACAGGACAGCAGGCAGGCTCAGGGTCAGGGACAGGCAGAGTTCAGTAATCCAGGGGTGGAGCAAAGCTACAGGACAGCAGGCAGGCTCAGGGTCAGGGACAGGCAGAGTTCAGTAATCCAGGGGTGGAGCAAAGCTACAGGACAGCAGGCAGGCTCAGGGTCAGGGACAGGCAGAGTTCAGTAATCCAGGGGTGGAGCAAAGCTACAGGACAGCAGGCAGGCTCAGGGTCAGGGACAGGCAGAGTTCAGTAATCCAGGGGTGGAGCAAAGATACAGGACAGCAGGCAGGCTCAGGGTCAGGGACAGGCAGAGTTCAGTAATCCAGGGGTGGAGCAAAGCTACAGGACAGCAGGCAGGCTCAGGGTCAGGGACAGGCAGAGTTCAGTAATCCAGGGGTGGAGCAAAGCTACAGGACAGCAGGCAGGCTCAGGGTCAGGGACAGGCAGAGTTCAGTAATCCAGGGGTGGAGCAAAGCTACAGGACAGCAGGCAGGCTCAGGGTCAGGGACAGGCAGAGTTCAGTAATCCAGGGGTGGAGCAAAGCTACAGGACAGCAGGCAGGCTCAGGGTCAGGTCAGGCAGAGTTCAGTAATCCAGGGGTGGAGCAAAGCTACAGGACAGCAGGCAGGCTCAGGCTCAGGGACGAGGACAGGCAGAGTGGTCAGGCAGGCAGGCTCAGGGTCAGGGACAGGCAGAGTGGTCAGGCAGGCAGGCTCAGGGTCAGGGACAGGCAGAGTGGTCAGGCAGGCGGGCGTCAAAACCAGGAGGGCGAGAAAAGAAAAACTGGAAAAGGTAGGAGCTGAGAAACAAAACGGTGGAAGGCTTGAACAAACAAGACAAACTGGCGCAGACAGAAAACACAGGTATAAATACCCAGGTGATAAGTGGGGAAGATGGGCGATACCTGAAGGGGTGGAGACGAGCACAAGGACAGGTGAAACAGATCAGGGCGTGACCATCTCAATATACTGCCACTAAGATATTACATCCAAATTACAACACAGTACATGGGATTGTAACACACATCAATTCAGGCACATATAATGACATCATAATTAATACACAAAAACCATGACATTATCATAAGGTGCCAGATTACATTTAAAACAAGCCTTTTTCTGTATATCTAAGCATACCTCTTGAGCTGCCTGGATCCTCCTGACTGGTGGTTCTTTGTCATTTTAAGAAACTGACTATGCTTCTCTGCATCTCTGCTAAAATCTGGGTAAAAAAATGTAATGGAATTGTGAGTCTTTTTCAGTACATTTAGTTATTGCTTGCTTTTCTAAAGTCTAGCAACCTTGCCAGCAGGCATGCCAGTTAAGATAGCTAGACAAGCTATTACAAAATGATTGATAGCCCAAAATGGCTTCCTACTGGGCACACACTGATTGAATCAACGTTGTTTCAACGCTATTTGTTACCATCCTTCATATACACGACAACATCCAAAGGTAATAGTGTATTATCAATATCATGCATTTGACATCCTATTTGTAGGGCTAACGGCAACTACTTCTAAACTTCCAAAGATCCAATTAACCATGGATGAATGATAGTACACCTAGCTACACAGTGAAATTATTTGTTGGGCAAATCAGATGTAACTGTAGCCTACATATAAACCAAACCTCATCTCTGAATTTTCTTTCACATACAGCTTGTGCAAGAAAAGTTTGAAGAGTTACTTTCAACTATTCAATGTGATTTAGGTAGTCTACACATATGAGTATGGAAGCTAATCAATGTCTAAATGTGTTGATGTAGCCGATGTGAAATTGTTAGCTAGTTAGCGGTGGTGCGCGCTACTGGCGTTTCAATCGGTGACGTCACTTGCTCTGAGACCTTGAAGTAGTGGTTCCCCTTGCAGAGGGGAACCACGGCTTTTATGGAGCGATGGGTAACGATGCTTCAAGGGTGACTGTTGACGTGTGCAGAGCATCCCTGGTTCGCGCCCAGGTCGGGACGAGGGGACGGACGTAAAGTCTATACCATTACATTGACATGATACGTACACAGCTTGTTTCCAAAGCTAAGCTGGGTACATAGAGGTAGGCATCTGGAGGATAGACTTGTTCTTACTGAAGTGCATTATCCGTCATATACCAGTAGGAGTCACTGTTCAGGTAGGAATCATTCGACTGTGGCTACACATATTTTCATGGCATGATGGCATGACATTGAAACATTTATTTTCCTTCAAACATAGCATTTTACTATGAACATTGAAAAAAGGTCAAATAATATATGTAATATCAAATATGAAATTCAATATAATTTCCACCACCATTGAATATAGGAGGAAAAAGATTACGTGGAATTTTCTTTGCAATTTCTATGTATACATAGTTCTGATGATTACGTTGAAATAACATTGATGTAGCTGTCACGCCTTGGTCATTGTATTTTGTGTTTTTGTTATATGTTTGGGTAGGCCAGGGTGTGACATGGGATTATATGTTGTATTCGTATTGGGGTTTGTATTATTTGGGATCGCGGCTGATTAGGGGTGTTGTTAGGCTTGGCTGCCTGAGGCGATTCTCAATCAGAGTCAGGTGCTTGTCGTTGTCTCTGATTGGGAACCGTATTTAGGCAGCCTGACTTTCGCTTTGTATTTCGTGGGTGTTTGTTCCTGTCTCTGTGTTGTAGTCACCAGATAGGCTGTAATTAGTTTCACGTTCCGTTCTGTTGTTTTTGTATTTAGTTTCAGTTATTTCATGTACCGCGATTCTTTCATTAAAGTCATGAGTAACCTATACACTGCATTTCGGTCCGACTCTCTTCATTCAACAGACGAACGCCGTTACAGAAACACCCACCTCTCACGGACCGAGCAGCGTGTAAACTGGCAACGACGTAGACAGCTGGAGCAGAAAAAGGAGGACGAATTATTCGGAGAATGGACATGGGAGGACGTGTTGGATGGTAAAGGTTGTTACACTTCGGAGGAGATATTGGCCGGAAGAGATCGCCTCCCATGGGAACAGGTGGAGGCACTAAGGAGAGCAGAGGCAGCCGGAGATAGGAGCCGAGGATACGTTGGGCTAGAGAGACCGGGCAGGCACCGTGTTATGCTATGGAGCGCATGGTGCTTTCAGTGCGGGAGCATAGCCCGGTGCGGCACATACCAGCTCTTCCTATTGGCCGGGCTAGAGTGGGCATCGAGCCAGGTAAGCTTGGGCAGGCTCGGTGCTCAAGAGCTCCAGTGCGCCTGCACGGTCCGGTCTATTCAGAGCCACCTCTACACACCAGTCCTCCGGTAGCAGCTCCCCGCACCAGGCTTCCTGTGCGTGTCCTCGATCCAGTACCACCAGTTCCAGCACCACGCACCAGGCCTCCAGTGCGCCTCGCCTGTTCAGCGCAGCCAGCGCTTTTCTCCTCTCCTGCGCTGTCGGAGTCTCCCGCCTGTTTAGCGCAGCCAGAGCCTTTCTCCTCTCCTGCGCTGCCGGAGTCTCCCGTCTGCCCAGCGCCGCCAGTGCCGCCAGTCTGCCCAGCTCCGCCAGTGCTCCCAGTCTGCCCAGCTCCGCCAGTGCTCCCAGTCTGCCCAGCGCCGCCAGTGCTCCCAGTCTGCCCAGCTCCGCCAGTGCTCCCAGTCTGCCCAGCCCCTCCAGTGCTCCCAGTCTGCCCAGCGCCGCCAGTGCTCCCAGTCTGCCCAGCGCTGCCAGTGCTCCCAGTCTGCCCAGCGCCGCCAGTGCGCCCAGCGCCACCAGTGCTCCCAGTCTGCCCAGCGCCGCCAGTGCTCCCAGTCTGCCCAGCGCCGCCAGTGCTCCCAGTCTGCCCAACGCCGCCAGTGCTCCCAGTCTGCCCAGCGCCGCCAGACAACCAGTCTCTTCCAGATCTGCCAGACAACCAGTCTCTTCCAGATCTGCCAGACAACCAGTCTCTTCCAGATCTGCCAGACAACCAGTCTCTTCCAGATCTGCTTGTCAACCTGAATCTTCCAGTTCCGCCAGCCAGCTAGGATTTACCGGAGCCTACTAACTGCCTGAGCTTCATCTCAGTACTGAGCTTCATCTCAGTACTGAGCTTCCTCTCAGTACTGGGCTTCCTCTCAGTACTGGGCTTCCTCTCAGTACAGGGCTTCCTCTCAGTACAGGGCTTCCTCTCAGTACTGGGCTTCCTCTCAGTCCTGGGCAGCCCCTCAGTTCCGGGCTGTCCCTCAGTCCCGGGCTGCTTCTGTCCCGGGCTGCCCCTCTATCCCGAGCTGCCCCTCTGTCCCGAGCTGCCCCTCTGTCCCGAGCTGCCCCTCTGTCCCGAGCTGCCCCTCTGTCCCGAGCTGACCCTCTGTCCCGAGCTGCTCCTCAGTTATGTGGGGATCTGGGTGAGGACTATTAGGCCATGGTCGGCGGAGAAGGTGGATTATCCCAGGACGCGAAGGGGAAGAAATAGGACATTTATGGAGTGGGGTCCACGTCCCGAGCCAGAACCGCCACCATGGACAGACGCCCACCCGGACCCTCCCTATGCTCTTGAGGTGCGTCCGGGAGTCCGCACCTTAGGGGGGGGGGGGTTCTGTCACGCCTTGGTCATTGTATTTTGTGTTTTTGTTATATGTTTGGGTAGGCCAGGGTGTGACATGGGTTTATATGTTGTATTCGTATTGGGGTTTGTATTATTTGGGATCGCGGCTGATTAGGGGTGTTGTTAGGCTTGGCTGCCTGAGGCGATTCTCAATCAGAGTCAGGTACTTGTCGTTGTCTCTGATTGGGAACCGTATTTAGGCAGCCTGACTTTCGCTTTGTATTTCATTTACATACATTTACATTTAAGTCATTTAGCAGACGCTCTTATCCAGAGCGACTTACAAATTGGTGCATTCACCTTATGACATCGAGTGTAGTCTAGAGCGATTTTCTAGGTTCGCTAGCCATCTATTGTCGTTCTTTTAACGCAACGTAACGTAAACAACACTGCTAGCTAGCCTGCTAGCCCCCGAATAGCAACACTGCAGAAACTATTACACTCAACGGAACGACTTGATTAGTGTAGTGTCAACAACGCACCCACTGCCAGCTGACCTACTTCAGCAGTACTGTATCATTTTAATCATTTTAGTCAATAAGATTCTTGCTACGTAGCTTAACTTTCTGAACATTCGAGACGTGTAGTCCACTTGTCATTCCCATCTCCTTTGCATTAGCGTAGCCTCTTCTGTAGCCTGTCAACTATGTGTCGGTTTATCCCTGTTCTCTCCTCTCTGCACAGACCATACAAACGCTCCTCACCGCGTGGCCGCGGCCACCCTACTCTGGTGGTCCCAGCGCGCACGACCCACGTGGAGTTCCAGGTCTCCGGTAGCCTCTGGAACTGCCAATCTGCGGTCAACAAGGCAGAGTTCATCTCAGCCCATGCCTCCCTCCAGTCCCTCGACTTCTTGGCCCTGACGGAAACATGGATCACCACAGACAACACTGCTACTCCTACTGCTCTCTCTTCGTCCGCCCACGTGTTCTCGCACACCCCGAGAGCGTCTGGTCAGCGGGGTGGTGGCACCGGGATCCTCATCTCTCCCAAGTGGTCATTCTCTCTTTCTCCCCTTACCCATCTGTCTATCGCCTCCTTTGAATTCCATGCTGTCACAGTTACTAGCCCTTTCAAGCTTAACATCCTTATCATTTATCGCCCTCCAGGTTCCCTCGGAGAGTTCATCAATGAGCTTGATGCCTTGATAAGCTCCTTTCCTGAGGACGGCTCACCTCTCACAGTTCTGGGCGACTTTAACCTCCCCACGTCTACCTTTGACTCTTTCCTCTCTGCCTCCTTCTTTCCACTCCTCTCCTCTTTTGACCTCACCCTCTCACCTTCCCCCTACTCACAAGGCAGGCAATACGCTCGACCTCATCTTTACTAGATGCTGTTCTTCCACTAACCTCATTGCAACTCCCCTCCAAGTCTCCGACCACTGCCTTGTATCCTTTTCCCTCTCGCTCTCATCCAACACCTCCCACACTGCCCCTACTCGGATGGTATCGCGCCGTCCCAACCTTCGCTCTCTCTCCCCCGCTACTCTCTCCTCTTCCATCCTATCATCTCTTCCCTCCGCTCAAACCTTCTCCCACCTATCTCCTGATTCTGCCTCCTCAACCCTCCTCTCCTCCCTCTCTGCATCCCTTGACTCTCTATGTCCCCTATCCTCCAGGCCGGCTCGGTCCTCCCTCCCGCTCCGTGGCTCGATGACTCATTGCGAGCTCACAGAACAGGGCTCCGGGCAGCCGAGCGGAAATGGAGGAAAACTCGCCTCCCTGCGGACCTGGCATCCTTTCACTCCCTCCTCTCTACATTTTCCTCCTCTGTCTCTGCTGCTAAAGCCACTTTCTACCACGCTAAATTCCAAGCTTCTGCCTCCAACCCTAGGAAGCTCTTTGCCACCTTCTCCTCCCTCCTGAATCCTCCGCCCCCTCCCCCCCCTCCTCCCTCTCTGCAGATGACTTCGTCAACCATTTTGAAAAGAAGGTCGACGACATCCGATCCTCGTTTGCTAAGTCAAACGACACCGCTGGTTCTGCTCACACTGCCCTACCCTGTGCTCTGACCTCTTTCTCCCCTCTCTCTCCAGATGAAATCTCGCGTCTTGTGACGGCCGGCCGCCCAACAACCTGCCCGCTTGACCCTATCCCCTCCTCTCTTCTCCAGACCATTTCCGGAGACCTTCTCCCTTACCTCACCTCGCTCATCAACTCATCCCTGACCGTTGGCTACGTCCCTTCCGTCTTCAAGAGAGCGAGAGTTGCACCCCTTCTGAAAAAACCTACACTCGATCCCTCCGATGTCAACAATTACAGACCAGTATCCCTTCTTTCTTTTCTCTCCAAAACTCTTGAACGTGCCGTCCTTGGCCAGCTCTCCCGCTATCTCTCTCTGAATGACCTTCTTGATCCAAATCAGTCAGGTTTCAAGACTAGTCATTCAACTGAGACTGCTCTCCTCTGTATCACGGAGGCGCTCCGCACTGCCAAAGCTAACTCTCTCTCCTCTGCTCTCATCCTTCTAGATCTATCGGCTGCCTTCGATACTGTGAACCATCAGATCCTCCTCTCCACCCTCTCCGAGTTGGGCATCTCCGGCGCGGCCCACGCTTGGATTGCGTCCTACCTGACAGGTCGCTCCTACCAGGTGGCGTGGCGAGAATCTGTCTCCTCACCACGCGCTCTCACCACTGGTGTCCCCCAGGGCTCTGTTCTTGGCCCTCTCCTATTCTCGCTATACACCAAGTCACTTGGCTCTGTCATAACCTCACATGGTCTCTCTTATCATTGCTATGCAGACGACACACAATTAATCTTCTCCTTTCCCCCTTCTGATGACCAGGTGGCGAGTCGCATCTCTGCATGTCTGGCAGACATATCAGTGTGGATGACGGATCACCACCTCAAGCTGAACCTCGGCAAGACGGAGCTGCTCTTCCTCCCGGGAAGGACTGCCCGTTCCATGATCTCGCCATCACGGTTGACAACTCCATTGTGTCCTCCTCCCAGAGCGCCAAGAACCTTGGCGTGATCCTGGACAACACCCTGTCGTTCTCAACTAACATCAAGGCGGTGGCCCGTTCCTGTAGGTTCATGCTCTACAACATCCGCAGAGTACGACCCTGCCTCACACAGGAAGCGGCGCAGGTCCTAATCCAGGCACTTGTCATCTCCCGTCTGGATTACTGCAACTCGCTGTTGGCTGGGCTCCCTGCCTGTGCCATTAAACCCCTTCAACTCATCCAGAACGCCGCAGCCCGTCTGGTGTTCAACCTTCCCAAGTTCTCTCACGTCACCCCGCTCCTCCGTTCTCTCCACTGGCTTCCAGTTGAAGCTCGCATCCGCTACAAGACCATGGTGCTTGCCTACGGAGCTGTGAGGGGAACGGCACCTCAGTACCTCCAGGCTCTGATCAGGCCCTACACCCAAACAAGGGCACTGCGTTCATCCACCTCTGGCCTGCTCGCCTCCCTACCACTGAGGAAGTACAGCTCCCGCTCAGCCCAGTCAAAACTGTTCGCTGCCCTGGCCCCCCAATGGTGGAACAAACTCCCTCACGACGCCAGGACAGCGGAGTCAATCACCACCTTCCGGAGACACCTGAAACCCCACCTCTTTAAGGAATACCTAGGATAGGTTAAGTAATCCCTCTCACCCCACCCCCCCTAAGTTTTAGATGCACTATTGTTAAGTGACTGTCCCACTGGATGTCATAAGGTGATTGCACCAATTTGTAAGTCGCTCTGGATAAGAGCGTCTGCTAAATGACTTAAATGTAAATGTAAATGTAATGTAAATGAGTGGAACAGTCACTTTACAATAGTGCATCTAAATCTTAAAGGGGGGGGGGTGAGAGGGATTACTTATCCTATCCTAGGTATTCCTTAAAGAGGTGGGGTTTCAGGTGTCTCCGGAAGGTGGTGATTGACTCCGCTGTCCTGGCGTCGTGAGGGAGTTTGTTCCACCATTGGGGGGCCAGAGCAGCGAACAGTTTTGACTGGGCTGAGCGGGAGCTGTACTTCCTCAGTGGTAGGGAGGCGAGCAGGCCAGAGGTGGATGAACGCAGTGCCCTTGTTTGGGTGTTTGTTCCTGTCTCTGTGTTGTAGTCACCAGATAGGCTGTAATTAGTTTCACGTTCCGTTCTGTTGTTTTTGTATTTAGTTTCAGTTATTTCATGTACCGCGATTCTTTCATTAAAGTCATGAGTAACCTACACGCTGCATTTCGGTCCGACTCTCTTCATTCAACAGACGAACGTTGTTACAGTAGCAACCTGTTAGTCAGGTTAAGTCTATGTATTCAAGTTGACTTTTACCTTAATTTCAATGTTCACTAGGCTGGTTGAAATGAGATAAAAACAGTGGCCTACTAGTTGATGACTTTTTTGTATTGATATCAATTTATTATTATTATTTTCACCTTTATTTAACCAGGTAGAGAACAAGTTCTCATTTGCAATTGTGACCTGGCCAAGATTAAGCAAAGCAGTTCGACACATACAACAACACAGAGTCACACATGGAGTAAAACAAACATACAGTCAATAATACATTAGAAAAATAAGTCTATATACAATGTGGGCAAATGAGGTGAGATAAGGGAGGTAAAGGCAACAAAAAAAAAATGTTGGCGAAGTAAATACAATATAGCAATTAAAACACTGGAATGGTAGATTTGCAGTGGAAGAATGTGCAAGGTAGAGATAGAAATAATGGAGTGCAAAGGAGCAAAATAAATAAATACAGTAGGGGGAGAGGTAGTTGTTTGGGCTAAATTATAGATGGGCTTTGTACAGGTGCAGTAATCTGTGAGCTGCTCTGACAGCTGGTGCTTAAAGCTAGTGAGGGAGATAAGTGTTTCCAGTTTCAGAGATTTTTGTAGTTCGTTCCAGTCATTGGCAGCATAGAACTGGAAGGAGAGGCGACCAAAGGAAGAATTGGTTTTGGGGGTGACCAGAGAGATATACCTGCTGGAGTGCGTGCTACAGGTGGGTGCTGCTATGGTGACCAGCGAGCTGAGATAAGGAGGGACTTTACCTAGCAGGGTCTTGTAGATGACCTGGAGCCAGTGGGTTTGAAGACGAGTATGAAGCGAGGGCCAGCCAACGGAAGCGTACAGGTCGCTGTGGTGGGTAGTATATGGGGCTTTGTTGACAAAACGGATTGCACTGTGATAGACTGGATCCAATTTATTGAGTAGGGTATTGGAGGCTATTTTGTAAATGACATCGCCGAAGTCGAGGATCGGTAGGATGGTCAGTTTTACAAGGGTATGTTTGAAGCATGAGTGAAAAGGATGCTTTGTTGCGAAATAGGAAGCCAATTCTAGATTTAACTTTGGATTGGAGATGTTTGATGTTAGTCTGGAAGGAGAGTTTACAGTCTAAAGCTAGCCTTGGCTTTTCTAACTGCCTGTGTATATTGGTTTCTAGCTTCCCTGAAAAGTGTCATATCACAGGGGCTATTCGATGCTAATGCAGAACGCCATAGGATGTTTTTGTGTTGGTTAAGGGCAGTCAGGTCTGGAGAGAACCAAGGGCAATACCTGTTCCTGGTTCTAAATTTCTTGAATAGGGGCATGCTTATTTAAGATGGTGAGGAAGGCATTTAAAAGAAAATAACCAGGCATCCTCTACTGATGGGATGAGATCAATATCCTTCCAGGATACCCCGGCCAGGTCGATTAGAAAGGCGTGCACGCTGAAGTGTTTCAGGGAGCGTTTGACAGTGATGAGTGGTGATCGTTTGACCGCTGACCCATTATGGATGCAGGCAATGAGGCAGTGATCGCTGAGATCTTGGTTGAAAACAGCAGAGGTGTATTTAGAGGGCAAGTTGGTTAGGATGATATCTATGAGGGTGCCCGTGTTTACGGCTTTGGGGTGGTACCTGGAAGGTTCATTGATCATTTGTGTGAGATTGAGGGCATCAAGCTTAGATTGTAGGATGGTTGGGGTGTTAAGCATGTTCCAGTTTAGGTCGCCTAGCAGCACAGGCTCTGAATATAGATGGGGGGCAATCAGTTCACATATGGTGTCCAGAGCACAGCTGGGGGCAGAGGGTGGTCTATAGCAGGCGGCAACGGTGAGAGACTTGTTTTTAGAGAGGTAGATTTTTAATAGTAGAAGTTCAAATTGTTTGGGCATAGACCTGTTAGTTTTGTTTACTTTATGTTACAGTACAGTTTTGTGAGAGACCTTGGCTTTATATTATGTGTTTGACTTCAGGTTCACCAAAAATATGTAATGGAATTTCCTACACCCTTATTGGACATATTCCTGACATTTGCATTAATGTATTGAGTAAACAATATGTCTGAGATAGTAAAACATACATCATGGAACGTGAGTGGACTGAATGGACCTGTTAAACGGAAACAAGCGCTAATGTACTTGAAAAAGCTAAAGACTGACACTGCGTTTATTCAAGAAACACATCTAACAGGGTAAGAACACACACAGAAAAAGGAATGGGTGGTCAGGTTTTTGCTTCTTCATTTAACACAAAGACACGGGAAGGAGTTGTGTTGATCAATAAGAATTTACCCTTCTGTGTAACGAAAGCAATTATGTTATGTAGTGTTCCATGGCAGAATGTATTTTGAATCTTGGACCTTGTGATATTTATATGCACCTAATTATGATGATCATATTTGTATTCAAAATATATTCCTCAAGGTAGCAGAGTGTCAGGGAACCCTCTTGGTTAGGGGTGACTTACATTTTTGTCTGGATCCGATTCTGGATAGATCCTCAGCTAAAGCTACCTCGTTGACAATTTGAGAGATGTTAAGACACCCCCAAGACAGAGAGGACTCATTCTACCCCTGCCCTCATAACTCTCATATCCAGATGGATTATTTTCTCCTGTCAGCACAGTTAACCCATAGAGTTGTGGAAAGTGAGTATTTATCCAGAACCATCTCAGATCATTCTCCCCTCACACTTTCTGTGTTGATGGCCAATGGAGTTCAAGTGACCTATAGATGGCGCCTAAACTCAGCTCTTTTGAATTTTGTCAATTTATCAGTAACCCAATTTTTTTTTTCTGTGACACAAACTGTCCTCTCCCAATAGTTTTGTACTATTGGATAACATTAAAGGCCTTTCTAAGGGTTAAAAAATAATAATTAGAGAATGAATTCCTATTATTACAAAAGGAACACCAAAAAATATCTCTTAAAGAAACATACCGGTCATTGGTGAATTAACAAAAATATATATAATACCTTAAGTACTGACAAAAACGACAGCTAAAAGATTAGGACAATATTTACCAAACCTGATCAACACTGATCAAACAGGATATTTAAAGTAATTTCATTGGCCAGTGTGAGGGGCGATCCTAGTACTGCAGTATCTCTACATGCTGAAAAGTGGCCATACCTATTGAAATAGCTAAGTTGAACTTTGGTTCTTCGTTCTTCGTTTGTCAACTGGGTTTAGACTTTATAGCATAAACCGCAAGCCAAGATCACCACTAATGGCATGATGTCAGCTACTTTCCCACTCTTTAGAGGTAGTAGGCAGGGCTGTTCATTTTCCACACTCCTTTTTGTGTTAGACATAGAACCCCTGGCGGAGGCCATAAGAACGGATCCTGGCATAAAGGGCTTTCTGTTTTGTTTTATTTAACTAGGCAAATCAATTAAGAACAAATTCTTATTTACAATGACGGCCTAGGAACAGTGGGTTAACTGCCTTGTTCAGGGGCAGCACGAAAGATTTGTACCTTGTCAGCTCGGGGATTCAATCTAGCAACCTTTCGGTTACTAACCACGAGACTACATGTCACCCCTGTTGGGCCAGATAATGCACAAGATCTTATTGTTCGCAGGCAACATTATTTTGTTAGTCTCTGACCCGACCGTATCGCTCTCAAAACTACAGACGGTTTGAGGTCCATAGAGCTCTATATCAGGTCATGTCAACATGGACTAAAGTAAAATACTTCCACTGACTCGCTTTGATTGCAGCATCTGTGAACAGACAGGTACTTTCAGATGGTCGCCACAGGGCTTCAAATATTTAGGAATCACAATTGATAATGACTTAAGAAATGTCTATAAGCTAAATCACTCTGTCTTGGTTCAGAAGGTGGTGGATGACTTGAATAGATAGATAGATCTGCCTTTTACATTGTTTGGGATAATTCATTAATTGTATTAAGATTAACGTTTTGCCGAAGATGATGTATCTATTTTAATTTTTACCCATATCCCTACCAAATAGTTTCTTTAAGTCCCTTAATGAGACCATAAGATCATTTGTGTGGAACAGAAAACTCCAAGGGTGAGTCTGGACAAATTAATATGGGATTAGAATTTTGGAGGTTTTACAGCAAGCAAATTTCAAGATGTATTACTGGACAGCGCAACTTAAATGTATTTCATTGTTATTTTAAGCTGAACCAGCCATCTCTTGGACTCCGGTGGAAATGTTTGATCTTAATAGAGTTTGGAAGTAATATTATCTACAAGTGAAAGCCGCAAGACTATAGCAACTAAAATGAGCAATCCCTGTACCATCAATTTAGTAAGATCTTGGCATGAAATTTGTGAGCTTTTTGGTCTGAAAGGAGACATGTCACCTAAAACACCTCTGTGTGTCACACCCAGATCTGCTTCACCTGTCTTTGTGATTGTCTCCACCCCCTCCAGGTGTCACCCATCTTCCTCATTATCCCCTGTGTATTTATACCTGTGTTCTCTGTTTGTCTGCTGCCAGTTCGTCTTGTTTGTCAAGTCAACCAGTGTTTTTGTCTCAGCTCCTGCTTTTACCAGTCTCTCTTTTTCTCGCCCTTCTGGTTTTGACCCTTGCCTGTCCTGACTCTGAGCCCGCCTGCCTGACCACTCTGCCTACCCTGACCCTGAGCCTGCCTGCCGTCCTGTACTATTGCCCCACCTCTGGTTTACTGACCCCTGCCTGCCTTAACCTGTCTATTGCCTGTCCCTGTTGGATTATTAAACCATTGTTAATTCGATGTTGACTGCATCTGGGTCTTACCATCATACCTGATACTGTGCCAAAACAGATTCCTGACAATAACAAGATTACTAACATTGGCATGAGAAGGGAATAACACATGTAGAATATTGCTATGGATATGAAGTACTCAAGCAACTGAAGGAGAAATGCCAGTTATCCAATAAGCATTCATTTTGTTATTTACAGTTAAGGAACTTTCTCAGACGCACTCTTGGAGATATTACTTATAATCTATAAAGTATTGAACAACTGCTGAATAATAACCATGGCCCATGTATATCCTTATCCATAGTCTACTCATTGCTAATGCAACAATGCCCAAAATCAGTATAAGTCAAGAGAGAGATGCGAATCTGATTTTAATATTACAATTGACGAAAGGCTATGGTCGGACCGATGCCAAGATAGCGTACGGGTAGTGGTTAAATATATTAATGGAAGTATACCCCAAACAAAAGGGTTCACTATGTGTAATATATATATATATATATATATATATATATATATATATATATATATATATATATATATATATATATATATATACTGAGCTTTCTTATATCTCTTAGATGTAGGACAGACAATTAAAAACCTTTTCTTTATGAGTTATTTTTTGACTGTGTTATTCAATGCATTTCTATGGGCTATAGTAATAAAGGCGAAATTCAATATTTTATCAAATCATTTTTCTATATATTTTTTGGATATCTAAAATGGGTCCTAAAATTCTATATCAAATAGCTAAACGAACCATGGCATGACCATAAATACAGTTGAAGTCAGAAGTTTACATACACCTTAGCCAAATGCATTTAAACTGTGTTTTTCACAATTCCTGACATTTAATCCTAGTAAAAAATCCCTGTTTTAGGTCAGTTAGGATCACCACTTTATTTTAAGAATGTGAAATGTCAGAATTATAGTGTTGTGAATTACTTATTTCAGCTTTTATTACTTTCATCACATTCCCAAAACCTGAGAAGAAATCCAAACAGGTTGTGGGAAATCTGAGGTTGGTCGATTTTCAACTCAGCCCCTATTGAATACACCGTGGGATATTGGTTATGTTGCACTTCCTAAGTCTTCCACTAGATGTCAACCGTCTTTAGAAACTTGTTTGAGGATTCTACTGTGAAGGGGGAGAGAATGAGAGAAGATTGAGTCAGAGGTCTGCCAGCAGTCATGCGCTGGTCAAGTGCATTTCACATGAGAGGTAACTCGCGCTGCTTTGCCTTTCTGAAGATAAAGGAATTCTCCGGTTGGAATATTATTGAAGATTTATGTTAAAACATCCTAGAGATTGATTCCATACATCTTTTGACATGTTTCTACAGACAATAATGGAACCTTTTGACATTTCGTCTGCAACTAGTGAATGCGCTTAGTAACTTTGGATTTCTTTACCAAACGTGCTTACAAAAGTAGCTATTTGGACAAAAATGATGGGCATTATCGAACAAATCAAACATTTAATGTGGAACTGGGAGTCCTGGGAGTGCATTCTGATGAAGATCATCAAAGGTAAGTGAATATTTATAATGTTATTTCTGATTTCTGTTGACTCTAACATGGCGGATATATCTATTTGTTTTCTGATCGCCGTTCTCAGATTATTGCATGGTTTGCTTTTTCCGTAAAGCTTTTTTTTAAATCTGACACAGCGGTTGCATTAAGGAAAGGTTTATTTAGATTTCCATGTCTAACACTTGTATTATCATCAACATAATGAGTATTAATGAGTATTTCTGTAAACTGATGTGGCTCTCTGCAAATTCACCGGATGTTTTTGGAACTACTGAACATAACGCGCCCAATGTATACTGAGATGTTTTGATATAAATATGAACTTTACTGAACAAAACATACATGTATTGTGTAACATGAAGTCCTATGTGTCAACTGATGAAGATCATCAAAAGTTAGTGATTCATTTTTATCTCTATTTGTGCTTTTTGGGGCTCCTCTCTTTAGCTGTAAAAATGGCTGTGTTTTTCTGTGGCTTGGCTCTGACCTAACATAATCGTTTGTGGTGCTTTCGCTGTAAAGCCTATTTGAAATCAGACACTTTGGTGAGATTAACAACAAGATTACCTTTAAAATTGTATAAGATACTTGTATGCTTGAAGAATTTTTAATTATGAGATTTCTGTTGTTTTGAATTTGTCGCCCTGCACTTTCACTGGCTGTGGTCATATCGACCCCGTTAACAGGATTGCAGCCCTAAGACGTTTTAAGCCATTTTGCCACAACTTTGAGAGTATGCTTTAGGTCATTGTCCATTTGGCAGACCCATTTGCAACCAAGCTTTAACTTCCTGACTAATATCTTTTGATGTTGTTTCAATATATCCACGTAATTTTCCATCCACATGATGCCATCTATTTTGTGAAGTGCACCAGCCCCTCCTGCAGCAAAGCAGCCCCACAACATGATGCTGCCACCCCTGTGCTTCATGGTTGCAAGCCTCCCCCTTTCCTCCAAACATAACAATGGTCATCATGGTGAAACAGTTCTTTTTTGTTTCATCAGACCAGATGACATTTCTACAAATAGTACAATCTTTGTCCCCTTGTGCAGATGCAAACCATAGTCTGTTTCTTTTTATGGAGGTTTTGGAGCAGTGGCTTCTTCCTTGCTGAGTGGCCCTTCAGGTTATGTCGATATAGGACTCGTTTTACTGTGGATATAGATATGTTTGTACCTGGTTCCTCCAGCATCTTCACAATATCCTTTGATGTTGTTCTGGGATTGATTTGCACTTTTCACACCAAAGTATGTTCATCTCTAGGAGATAGAATGCGTCTCCTTCCTGAGCGGTATGACAGAATTTTTTTCTGAGGTCTTGGCTGATTTCTTTTGATTTTCCCATGATGTCAAGCAAAGAGGCACTGAGTTTGAAGGTAGGCCTTGAAATACATCCACAGGTACACATCCAAATGACTCAAATGATGTCAATTCGCCTATCAGAAGCTTCTAAAGCCACAACATAATTTTCTGGAATTTTCCAAGCTGTTTAAAGGCACAGTCAACTTAGTGTATGTAAACTTCTGACCCACTGGAATTGTGATACAGTGAATTATAAGTCTATAAGTTTTTAAAGAATTGTTGGAAAAATGACTTGTGTCATGGACAAATTAGATGTCCTAACCGACTTGCCAAAACTATAGTTGTTAACCTCTTCAAACTATGGGGGCGCTATGTCATTATTGGATCAAAAAACGTGCCCGTTTTAAGCGCAATATTTCGTCACGAAAAGATGCTCAACTATGCATATAATTGCCAGCTTTGGAAAGAAAACACTCTGACGTTTTCAAAACTGCAAAGATATTATCTGTGAGTGCCCCAGAACTGATCTTACAGGCGAAACCAAGATGAAACTTCAAACAGGAAATGAGCAGGATTTTTGACGCTCTGTTTTACTATCGTCTCCTTATATGGCTGTGAATATGCTGTGAACGAGCTTATGCACTCTGCCGTTCGTCCAAGATGTCTGCAGCATTGTGACGTATTTGTAGGCATATCATTGGAAGATTGGCCATAAGAGACTACATTTGCCAGGGGGCCGTCCAGTGTCCTTTGTCTAAATCGGTGCGTAATTCCCAGTGGCAATCATTTTACCATGCGATACAGAAGGAGACGCATACTTCCAGGAACGATACATCATTGAAGAGATATGTGAAAAACACCTTGAGGATTGGTTCTCAACAACGTTTGCCATGTTTCAGTCGATATTATGGAGTTCATTTGGAAAAAAGTTAGGCGTTTGGATAACTGAATTTTCGGGTTTTTTAGTAGCCAAACATGACGCACCAAATGGACCGATTTCTCCTGCACAAAAATCTTTCAGGAAAAACGGAACATTTGCTATCTACCTGAGAGTCTCCTCATTGAAAACATCAAAGTTCTTCAAAGGTAAATGATTTATTGAATGTTTTTACTGGTTTTTGTGAAAATGTTGCCTGCTAATGCTAACGCTAAATGCTAATGCTAAATGCTAACGCTAAATGCTAAATGTTAGATGCTATGGTAGAGAAGCATATTTTTGAAATTCTGAGATGACAGGGTTGTTAACAAAAGGCTAAGCATGAGAGCTAGCATATTGATTTCATTTCATTTGCGATTTTCATGAATAGTTAACGTTGCGTTATGGTAATGGGATTGAGGCTGTAGTCATGATACCGGATCCGGGTTGGCTCAACGCAAGAAGTTAACAAGACTTTTGTGGAGTGATTGAAAAACGAGTTTTAAAGACTCTGACCTAAGTGTAGGTAAACTTCCGACTTCAACTGTATGTAGCTCAACATTTTATTTATTGGGGACAGGGGGCAGTATTGAGTAGCTTGGATAAATAAGGTGCCCAGAGTAAACTGCCTGCTACTCTGTCCCAGATGCTAATATATGCATATTAATAGTAGTATTGGATAGGAAACACTCTGAAGTTTCTAAAACTGTTTGAATTATGTCTGTGACTACAACAGAACTCATATGGCAGGCGAAGATCTGAGACAAATCCGAGCAGAGAGTGGGAAATCTGAGGTTTGTAGTTTCATTTAAGTGATTGCCTATCCAATATGCTGTGTCTATGGGGCCAGATTGCACTTCCCAAGGCTTCCAGCAGATGTCAACAGTCTTTAGAAAGTTGTTTGGGGCTTCTATTGTGGAAGGGGGTCGAATAAGAGCTGTTTCAACAAGTGGACTAGGCTGAGGCCAATCAGTTGTTTGCTGCGCGGTCACGCGGGCATGCCGTGCCTTCTTTTTCCTCTGTAATGAATACATTATTGTCCGGTTGGAATATTATTGAAGATGTATTTTAAAAAGATCTTAAGGATTGAATGTAAACATTGTTTGACATGTTTCTACAAACTGTAATGGAACTCTTTTGACTCTTCGTCTGGATTTTGCGCCCGCGCATTGTGCCTTTGAAATAGTGAACTAAACGCGCAAACAAACCGGAGGTATTTGGACATAAATTTGGACGTCATCGAACAAAACAAATATTTCTTGTAGAAGTGGGAGTCCTGGGAGTGAATTCCGATGAAGATCAGCAAAGGTAAGTGAAGATTTATAATGCTATTTATGACTTTTGTTGACTCCACAATTTGGCGGGTAACTGTATGGCTTGCTTTTGTGGCTGAACCCTGTTCTCAGATTATTGAATATTGTGCTTTTGCCGTAAAGCTTTTTTGAAATCTGACACAGCGGTTGCATTAAGGTTCTTTAATTCTATGTAAAACAAGTATCTTTCATAAAGTTTATAATGAGTATTTCTGTTACTTGATGTGGCTCTCTGCAATTTCTCCGGATGATTTGGAGGCACTTCTGAACATGGCGCTAATGTAAACTGAGGTTTTTGGATATACATATGAACTTGATTGAACAAAACATACATGTATTGTGTAACATTGAGTCCCGGGAGTGTCATCTGATGAAGATTGTCAAAAGTTAGTGATTTTTGTGACACCTCTCTTTGGTTGGAAAATGGCTGAATGCTTTCTGTGACTAGTTGCTGACCTAACTTAATGACATGTTCTGCTTTCCCCGAAAAGCCTTTTTGAAATTGGACACTGTGGTTGGATTAACGAGAAGTGTATCTTTAAAATGGTGTAAAATACTTGTATGGTTGAGGAATTTTAATTATGAGATTTCTGTTGTTTTGAATTTGTAGCCCTGCAATTTCACTGGCTGTTGGCGAGGTGGGACGCTAGAGTCCAGAACGATCCCAGAGAGGTTAAGAAACAAGGTTCATGAACTCAAAAGTTTGCTAGTAACAGATGGCATTCATATTCTGACTGATCTCTGAAACTAACTTAGAAAATACCTTTGACGATACAGTGGTAGCAATACAAGGTTATAACATTTACTGAAAATATTGAAATGCCAGTGGTGGAGGTGTTGCTGTTTATATTCAGAACCACCCTTCCTATAAACATTAGAGAGGATTTCATGTCAAATACTGTTGATGTAATATGGCTGGCTACAGGTTCATTTGCCTCACCTAAAGCCAATTCTGGTGGGAAGCTGCTACAGAACACCAAGTGCTAACAGTCAGTATCTGGATAACATGTGTGAAATGTTTGATAATGTATGTGATATCAACAGAGAGGTATATTTTCTGGGTGATTTAAATATTGACTGGCTTTCATCAAGCTGCCCACTTAATAAAAAGCTTCAAACTGTAACCAGTGCTTGAAACCTGGTTCAGGTTATCAGTCAACCTACCAGGGTAGTTACAAGCAGCACAGGAATGAAATCATCAACATGTATTGATCACATCTTTACTAATGCTGCAGAAATTAGCTTGAAAGCAGTATCCAGATCCATCGGATGTAATGATCACAATATAGTAGCCATAAATAGGAAAGCCAAAGTTCCAAAGGCTGGGCATAATATAAGAGGTCAAACAAGAATTATTGTAGTGATTCCTATGTTATTGATATAGATAATATCTGTTGATCTGTGGTGTGTAATGAGGAGCAAACAGACACTGCACTTGACATATTTATGAAATAGCTTATTCCAGTTGCTAATAAGCATGCACTCACTAAGAAAATCACTGTAAAAACTGTTAAATCCCCATGGATTGATGAGGAATTGATAACAAACTTTCAGCATGCTTATAGAGAAGGACATTCAACAAGCACAGCACTTACACAAATGACTGATGATTGGCTGAGAGAAATTGATGATAAGAAATATTGTGGGTCTGTTTTGTTAGACTTCAGTGGGGCTTTTGTCATTATCGATCGTAGTCTACAGCTGGCAAAAAGTATGTGTTATAGCTTTACATCCCCCTGCTGTATTATGGATAAAGAGTTATCTGTCTAACAGAACACAGCGGGTGTTCTTTAATGGAAGCCTCTCCAACATAATCTCGCCATCACGGTTGACAACTCCATTGTGTCCTCCTCCCAGAGTGCTAAGAACCTTGGTGTGATCCTGGACAACACCCTGTCGTTCTCAACCAACATCAAGGCGGTGGCCCGTTCCTGTAGGTTCATGCTCTACAACATCCGCAGAGTACGACCCTGCCTCACACAGGAAGCGGCGCAGGTCCTAATCCAGGCACTTGTCATCTCCCGTCTGGATTACTGCAACTCGCTGTTGGCTGGGCTCCCTGCCTGTGCCATTAAACCCCTTCAACTCATCCAGAACGCCGCAGCCCGTCTGGTGTTCAACCTTCCCAAGTTCTCTCACGTCACCCCGCTCCTCCGTTCTCTCCACTGGCTTCCAGTTGAAGCTCGCATCCGCTACAAGACCATGGTGCTTGCCTACGGAGCTGTGAGGGGAACGGCACCTCAGTACCTCCAGGCTCTGATCAGGCCCTACACCCAAACAAGGGCACTGCGTTCATCCACCTCTGGCCTGCTCGCCTCCCTACCACTGAGGAAGTACAGCTCCCGCTCAGCCCAGTCAAAGCTGTTCGCTGCTCTGGCCCCCCAATGGTGGAACAAACTCCCTCACGACGCCAGGACAGCGGAGTCAATCACCACCTTCCGGAGACACCTGAAACCCCACCTCTTTAAGGAATACCTAGGATAGGATAAGTATTCCCTCTCCCCCCCCCTTTAAGATTTAGATGCACTATTGTAAAGTGACTGTTCCACTGGATCTCATAAGGTGAATGCACCAATTTGTAAGTCGCTCTGGATAAGAGCGTCTGCTAAATGACTTAAATGTAATGTAAATGTAAATAATCCAGGTAGAATCAGGAATTCCCCAGGGCAGCTGTCTAGGTCCATTACTCTTTTCAATCTTTACTAATTAATTGCCACTGGCTTTGAGGAAAGCCAGAGTGTCTATGTCTGCGGATAAATCAACACAATGCATGTCAGCTAGTACAGTAACTGAAATGACTGCAACAGTTAATAAAGAGTTTCAGAGTGGGAGGCAAGGAATAAGTTAGTCCTAAATATATCTAGAACTAAAAGCATTGTATTTGGGACAAATCATTCACTAAACCCCAAATCTCAATTAAATATTGTAATAAATCGTGGAAATTAAGAAAATTGAGGTGACTAAACTGCTTGGAGTTACCCTGGATTGTAAACTGTCATGGTCAAGACATATCGACACAACTGTAGCTAAGATGGGGAAAGTATGTCCATGATAAGGCCCTGCTCTAACTTCATGACCCCACTGTCAACAAGGCAGGTCCTACCTACCCTAGTTTTGTTGCACCTGGATTACTGTTCAGTCGTGTGGTCAGGTGCCACAAAAAAGCACTCCGAAAAATTGCAATTGGTTCAGAACAGGGCAGCACTGCTGGTCCTTGGATGTACACAGAGAGCTGATATTAATAAGATTTCATGTCAATCTCTCCTGGCTCAAAGTGGAGGATGCATTGACTTCATCACTGCTTGTATTTATGAGAGGTATTGACATGTTGAACGCACCGAGCTGTCTGTTTGAACTACTGGAGCACAGCTCGGACACCCATGCATACCCCACAAGACATGCCACAAGAGGTCTCTTCCCTGTCCTAAATCCAGAACAGACTATGGAAGGCACACAGTACTAAATAGAGCCATGACTATATGGAAGTCTATTCCACATTAACTAACTCACGCAAGCAGTAAAATTAGATTTTTTTTTAAATGATTAAAAAACACTTTATGAAACAGCAGGGACTGACAGATCTTTTTATAAATAATTATGATAAAACGTGGGCTTAAAAATCAAGTTGAGTAATTATTTTAACATCTAAAAAAATGAATACAAAAATGAAACATCTGAGGGGGCACGTGCCCTTGTGCCCCCTATGGGCATGATGCTTCTCCGTGTACCTACCGACTGTTACAGAGAAGTCTGAAACTGAGATACAGAGATTTTTTTTCAACTTCTTGCGTCGAGCCATCCCGGATCCGGGATCGTGACTACAGCCTCAAGCCCATTACCATAACGCAACATTAACTATTCATGAAAGTCGCAAATGAAATTAAATCAATATGCTAGCTCTCAAGCTTAGCCTTTTGTTAACAACCCTGTCATCTCAGATTTTCAAAATATGCTTCTCAACCATAGCAAAACAAGCATTTGTGTAACAGTATTGATAGCTAGCGTAGCATTTAGCGTTAGCATTCAGCAGGCAACATTTTCACAAAAACCAGAAAAGCATTCAAATAAAATCATTTACTTTTGAAGAACTTCGGATGTTTTCAATGAGGAGACTCTCAGTTAGATAGCAAATGTTCAGTTTTTCCTGAAAGATTATTTGTTTAGGACAAATCGCTCCGTTTTCGCGTCATGTTTAGCTAAGAAAAAAACCTGTATCCAGGATTGTGTAAATCTATCTGCAAGCTCATTAGCATAACACAACGTTAACTATTCATGAAAATCGCAAATGAAATGAAATCAATATGCTACCTCTCAAGCTTATCCTTAACACTGTCATCTCAGATTTTCACAAATATGCTTCTCAACCATAGCAAAACAAGCATTTGTGTAACAGTATTGATAGCTATTGATAGCTAGCGTAGCATTTAGCGTTAGCATTCAGCAGGCAACATTTTCACAAAAACCAGAAAAGCATTCAAATAAAATAATTTACCTTTGAAGAACTTCGGATGTTTTCAATGAGGAGACACTCAGTTAGATAGCAAATGTTCAGTTTTTCCTGAAAGATTATTTGCTTAGGACAAATCGCTCCGTTTTCTGCATCACGTTTAGCTACGAAAAAAACCTGTATCCAGGATTGTGTAAATCTATCCGCAAGCTCATTAGCATAACGCAACGTTAACTATTCATGAAAATCGCAAATAAAATGAAATAAATCTATTTGCTCTCAAGCTTAGTCTTTTGTTAACAACACTGACATCTCAGATTTTCTAAATATGCTTTTGAACCATAGCTAAACAAGCATTTGTGTAACAGTATTGATAGCCAAGCATAGGATTATGCCTGGCATTCAGCATGCAACATTTTCACAAAAACCAGAAAAGCATTCAAATAAAATAATTTACCTTTGAAGAACTTCAGATGTTTTCAATGAGGAGACTCTCAGTTAGATAGCAAATGTTCAGTTTTTACAAAAATATTATTTGTGTTGACAAATCGCTCCGTTTTCTTCATCACGTTTGGGTAAGAAAAAAAAGAAAAATTAAGTCATTAACCTCTTACGTCCACCCGACACGCAGGCGTCCCATCTAGACATCTGGAAATGCAAATGCGCTACGCTAAATGCTAATAGTACTCGTTAAAACTCAAACGTTCATAAAAACACACATGCAGGGTACTGAATTAAAGCTACACTAGTTGTGAATCCAGCCAACAAGTCAGATTTTTAAAATGGTTTTCGGCGAAAGCATGAGAAGCTATTATCTGATAGCATGCCACACCCCAAAAGACCCGCAGGGGACGTAAACAAAATAATTAGCATAGTCGGCGCTACACAGAACGCAGAAATAAAATATAAAACATTCATTACCTTTGACGATCTTCTTTGTTGGCACTCCTAGATGTCCCATAAACATCACTATTGGGTATTTTTTTTCCGATGAAATCGGTCCATATATAGCCTAGATATCGATCTATGAATACTGTGTGATCAAGGAAAAAAACAGCGTTTCATAACGCAACGTCATTTTTTTTTTATTAAAAAAGTCAACGATAAACTTTCACAAAATACTTCGAAATACTTTTGTAATGCAACTTTAGGTATTAGTAAACGTTAATAATCTATCAAATTGATCACGGGGCGATGTATATTCAATAGCTCTTACGTCTTGAACTAATGTCAGGATATTTCAAGACCAAAACATCCTGTCGGAGACCGGAAGAAATGGGCTGTCTCTTGTTCGTTTGACCAAGAAACAAAGCCCAGGCAAATGACAAGACTGGTGACATCGTGTGGAAGCTGTAGGAATTGCAATCTCGGCTCCAGGTAATTGGGTTTACATTCAACAATACATGCAAGTGGCGCATTGATATATTTTCCAATTTTCAGTGATTAGATTTTCCTGCGCTTTTCGATGAAACACACATTCTGTTATAGTCACAGCCGTGATTTAACCCGTTTTAGAAACGTCAGAGTGTTTTCTATCCACACATACTAATCATATGCATATACTATATTCCTGGCGTGAGTAGCAAGACGCTGAAATGTTGAGCGATTTTTAACAGAATGTTCGAAAAAGTAGGGGGTAGGATCAACAGGTTAAAACTGTTATGCGGGTGAATGAGGACCCAAAAGCGACTTGGCGAAAACAGAGTCTTTAATCCAGTAAAGTAAAATACAATCAAAAAACACAACTTCCACTCGTAATGACGAGAACCGACTGGAGACTCGATCTTGAACAGCAGGTTGCCTCGGGAAGGCACTTGAACCTAGCAGACTCAGACACCTGCTCACCACGCAGCATCTGAGGGAAACACGACACGACAGGGCGATACACAAACACAGCACGGTGAACAATAGATAGGATCCGACAGG
Organism: Oncorhynchus gorbuscha; assembly: GCF_021184085.1. Taxonomy (NCBI): domain Eukaryota; kingdom Metazoa; phylum Chordata; class Actinopteri; order Salmoniformes; family Salmonidae; genus Oncorhynchus; species Oncorhynchus gorbuscha. Next base: position 65,628,481 of record NC_060182.1, read on the forward strand.
GCAGGAACGGAAAACAAGGAGAGAAATAGGGACTCTAATCAGGGAAAAGGATCGGGAACAGGTGTGGGAAGACTAAATGATTGATTAGGGGAATAGGAACAGCTGGGAGCAGGAACGATAGAGAGAAGAGAGAGCGGGAGAGTGAGAGAGGGAGGGGAGAGAGAGGGATAGAAAGAGGGAAAGAACCTAATAAGACCAGCAGAGGGAAACGAACAGAAGGGAAAGCATAATGACAAGACAATATATGACAAAACATGACAGTACCCCCCCACTCACTGAGCGCCTCCTGGCGCTCTCGAGGAGGAACACTGGCGGCAACGGAGGAAATCATAGATCAAACGGTCCAGCACGTCCCGAGAAAGAACCCAACTCCTCTCCTCAGGACCGTAACGGAAAAACGAAAAAAAAAAGGGAAACTAGGGTACTACTCTAAAAAAAAATGAGACACGGGTAGAGAACTGTAAGAGTTTGAGCTATCAGGACCAAACAGGCCAGGAGAGTGACGACTTGGGACAGACTGAGACACCGCAAGGCTAAGACCAGGACCAGGGAGAGGCGGTGGCTGAGGACAGACTGTGACACAGCAAGGCCAGGAGTAGGGGCAGGAGAGAGGCGGTGGCTGGGGACAGACTGTGACACAGCAAGGCCAGGAGTAGGGGCAGGAGAGAGGCGCTGGCTGAGGACAGACTGAGACACAGCAAGGCCAGGAGTAGGGGCAGGAGAGATGCGGTGGCTGGGGACAGACTGTGACACAGCAAGGCCAGGAGTAGGGGCAGGAGAGAGGCGCTGGCTGGGGACAGACTGTGACACAGCAAGGCCAGGAGTAGAGGCAGGAGAGAGGCGGTGGCTGGGGACAGACTGTGACACAGCAAGGCCAGGAGTAGAGGCAGGAGAGATGCGCTGGCTGGGGACAGACTGTGACACAGCAAGACCAGGAGTAGAGGCAGAAAAATACGCACAAGGGTAGACCCCATCGTCAGTATCGGAGCGCTGGGACAGAATGGCTCCCACGCCCACCCCCGACGCGTCAACCTCAACAATAAACTGTTTAGTGACGTCAGGTGCAACAAGGATAGGAGCGGATGCAAAACGCTTCTTAAAGAGATCAGAACAACAATCATACGACCGGTGAGGAGGAAGGGAGTTGGTTCTGGACCGACTGAAGACCGTGCGCAGACCATGATATTCCTCCGGCACTCCTGTCAAATCACCAGGTTCCTCCTGAGAAGAGGGGACAGAACAAACAGGAGAAATAGCAGACATTAAACACTTCACATGACAAGAAACGCTCCAGGAAAGGACAGAACCACTAGACCAATCAAAAGAAGGATTATGACACACTAGCCAGGGATGACCCAAAACAACAGGTGTAAAAGGTGAACAAAAAATCAAAAAAGAAATGGTCTCACTATGGTTACCAGATACAGTGAGGGTTAAAGGTAGTGTTTCACATAATATACTGGGGAGAGGACTACCATCCAAGGCAAACATGACCGTGGGCTCCCTAACTGTCTGAGAGGAATGTCATGTTCCCGCGCCCAGGCTTCGTCCATAAAACAGCCCTCTGCCCCAGAGTCTATTAATGCACTGCAGGAAGCTGCCGATCCGGTCCAGCGTAGATGGACCGGTAAGGTAGTACATGTACTTGACGGAGAGGACCGTCTAGTAGCGCTTATCAGTCGCCCTCCGCTTACTGATGAGCTCTGGCCTTTAACTGGACATGACATGACAAAATGACCAGCGGAACCGCAATAGAGACAGAGGCGGTTGGTGATTCTCCGTTCCCTCTCCTTAGTCGAGATGCGAATACCCCCAGCTGCATGGGCTCAACACCTGAGTCAGTGGGGAAAGACGGTAGTGTCGGAGAGAGGGGAGACACAGTTAACGCGAGCTCTCTTCTATGAGCTCGGTGACGAAGATCTACCCGTCGTTCAATGCGAATAGCGAGTTCAATCAAAGAATCCACGCTGGATGGAACCTCCCGAGAGAGAATCTCATCCTTAACCTTAGCGTGGAGTCCCTCCAGAAAACGAGCGAGCAACGCCTGCTCGTTCCAGTTACTGGAGGCAGCAAGAGTGCGAAACTCTATTGAGTAATCCGTTATGGATCGATTACCTTGACATAGGGAAGACAGGGACCAGGAAGCTTCTTTCCCAAAAACTGAGCGATCAAAACCCTTATCATCTCCTCTTTAAAGTTCAGATAATTGTTAGTACACTCAGCGCTTGCCTCCCAGATAGCTGTGCCCCACTGCCGAGCCCGACCAGTAAGGAGTGATATGACGTAGGCAATCCGAGCTCTCTCTCTTGAGTATGTGTTGGGTTGGAGAGAGAACACGATATCACACTGGGTGAGAAAGGAGCGGCACTCAGTGGGCTGCCCAGAATAACAAGGTGGGTTATTAACCCTAGGTTCCGGAGGCTCGGAAGAACCGGAAGTAGCTGGTGACACGAGACGAAGACTCTGATACTGTCTTGAGAGGTCGGAGACCTGAGCGGCCAGGGTCTCAACGGCATGCCGAGCAGCAGACAATTCCTGCTCGTGTCTGCCGAGCATCGCTCCCTGGAACTCGAGAGTAGAGTAGAGAGAATCCATAGTCGCTGGGTCCATTCTTGGTCGGATCCTTCTGTTATGCGGGTGAATGAGGACCCAAAAGCGACTTGGCGAAAACAGAGTCTTTAATCCAGTAAAGTAAAATACAATCAAAAAACACAACTTCCACTCGTAATGACGAGAACCGACTGGAGACTCGATCTTGAACAGCAGGTTGCCTCGGGAAGGCACTTGAACCTAGCAGACTCAGACACCTGCTCACCACGCAGCATCTGAGGGAAACACGACACGACAGGGCGATACACAAACACAGCACGGTGAACAATAGATAGGATCCGACAGGGCAGGAACGGAAAACAAGGAGAGAAATAGGGACTCTAATCAGGGAAAAGGATCGGGAACAGGTGTGGGAAGACTAAATGATTGATTAGGGGAATAGGAACAGCTGGGAGCAGGAACGATAGAGAGAAGAGAGAGCGGGAGAGTGAGAGAGGGAGGGGGAGAGAGAGGGATAGAAAGAGGGAAAGAACCTAATAAGACCAGCAGAGGGAAACGAACAGAAGGGAAAGCATAATGACAAGACAATATATGACAAAACATGACAAAAACGCAAACTTTTTTCCAAATTAACTCCATAATATCGACAGAAACATGGCAAACGATGTTTAGAATCAATCCTCAAGGTGTTTTTCACATATCTATCGATGATAAATCCTTCGTGGCAGTTGACTTTCTCTTCTGAAGAAATGGAACGTGCATGGACCTAAAGATTACACAATAATTTTGACACAGGACACCGGGCGGACACCTGGTAAATGTAGTTAGTCTCTTATGGTCAATCTTCCAATGATATGCCTACAAATACGTCACAATGCTGCAGACACCTTGGAGAAACGACAGAAAGGGCAGGCTCATTCCTGGCGCATTCACAGCCATATAAGGAGACATTGGAACACAGCGCCTTCAGAATCTGGGGCATTTCCTGTATGAAACTTCATCTTGGTTTTGCATGTAGCATTAGTTCTGGGGCACTCACAGATAATATCTTTGCAGTTTTGGAAACGTCAGAGTTTTTTCTTTCCAAAGCTGTCAATTACATGCATAGTCGAGCATCTTTTTGTGACAAAATATCTTGTTTAAAACGGGAACGTTTTTTATCCAAAAATTAAAAGAGCGCCCCCTATCTCGAAGAAGTTAAACATGGAAGAAGCGTATAGAAAATGCTACATAAACTGATGCATGTCCTTTTTTGCAGCTAACTCTCACAGTCTCACCTCAGAATTAGACATTAATGTTCCTCAAGCGTAAAATTTCTAATTTGTTCCAAATGTAAAATTTCGAAGATAAGGGTTAAGTTTGGGGTTAGGCTTAAAAAACATACAAAAAACAACTTTCTACTGATGGATTCAAACATGCAACCTTTGGAATCTGATGCTTACGCCCATCTGCCATCCCATCCACAATGCCTTAGCAAAACCAAAACCTACTTGAAGGTAAGAGAGCTCACTGTTGCCCCTAGTGGACGGTTTCCACGTCATCTCCCGAGAACCTCGGACATGGATGGACGTCGAATACTGACTTGTATCACAGGTGACAGTTGTTTTGGCAACGTCATGCACGTGCGTGAGAGAGTGAATGTATCAGTGTCTGTGGTAACAATGAGGTAGCCTAGTAAACTAAGGGCACCACCTATCATCCACATGTGCGGTTGGGCATTTGAAAGAATGTCTGTGTTCAAGTAATCTCATGAAAATAATTTTGAGTACTCAAGTACTCGCATGATAGCAGGGAACGGGTCTGAAGGCAAAAAAGATTGCAGTATGCTATCGGGTTGTTCCAATTACTGTTTCTGATATACAACTGAAAACAAAATGTAACATATTTTAACTGCATTTGACATACTCCACAAATAGTAAACACATCTCAGTTTGTCAGTGCTTGTGAATTTAACCAGGTAGATACTGTACATAGGGAAGCAGCCTATAAGGTGCAGGGTTGAATAACCGCGTGGTAGCCGGCTACTGATATTTAACAGTTTGATGGCCTTGAACCTGTTTTTCAGTCTATTGGTCCCAGCTTTGATGCACCTACACTGACCTCACCTTCAGAATGATATGGGGTGAACAGGCTGTGGCTCGGGTGGTTGATTTCCTTGATAATCTTTTTGGCCTTCCTATGACATTGGGTGCTGTAGGTATCCTGGAGGGCAGGCAGTGTGCCCCCGGTGATGCGTTGAGCAGACCACACCAACCTCTGGAGAGCCCTGCGGTTGCAGGCAGTGCAGTTCTCATACTATGCAGTGATACTGCATCTTCGGATGGGGCCACAGTGTCTCCTGACACCTCCTGTCTCAGCCTCCAGTATTTATGCTGCAGTAGTTTATGTATCGGGGGGCTAGGGTCAGTTTGTTATATCTGGAGTACTTCTCCTGTCTTATCCGGTGTCCTGTGTGAATTTAAGTATGCTCTCTCTAATTCTCTCTTTCTTTGTCTCTCTCGGAGGACCTGAGCCCTGCTTACTTACTTACTAACTTTATTGTCCCCATGGGGAAATTTTCTCGTTTTGTTTTTCCTGCTGAGGGGTGCCCTATACCTGCGCCCAGAGGGGTGTAAATTCAAAGTCCAGGTACAGGGGGTGACTTGGGTATAAAATGATTTTGTGAGCCTTACGGAGGGCCCTGACCTTAAAGATCTCATCCAGGCCTGTCTGTTTGACTCCAAGTACCTTGCTTGCTGTGGTGATAATCCTTCTCAGCATGTTTCTCTGGCTGACAGTGGCATTGCCAAACCAACAAACAATACAAAAATGTAAAATACTCTCAATAAAGGATTTGTAAAACAGAGTCAGTATATAGTAGGGTCTATATTAAAAGAACCCAACTTTTTTAGAAAGTACAGTCTCTGTTGGCTCTTTTTGTAGATCAGGTCTGTACATTTACTCCACTTACCATCCGACACATGGGGACCTATTTTGACTCGCTGTGAGCGTTGGCTCAGGAAGTCCAACAGCCACAAAACCAGCCCCCCATCTAAGGAGAAGTCCCGAATGAGTCTCTGTGCCAGAATGTAAGGGTGGATTGTGTTGAAGGCAGAAGAAAAGTCAACAAACAGAACCCTGACATGGGATTTGGCACCCTCTAGATGTCTATAGACCATGTTAGGGAGGGTAAGAATGGCATCATCAACTCCTCTGCGAGGCTGATAGGCAAACTGAAATGGGTCGAGGAGATTCTGGGTGACACTGAGAATATGACTTTTCACAATTTTCTCAAGGCATTTCATTACTAAGGATGTCAAAGCGACAGGGCGGTAGTCATTCAGCACAGTGGGATTAGATGCTTTAGGAATTGTTATAATTATTGAGTTTTTCCACAATACTGGCACGTGTTGCTGGTCAAGTGAGGATTGGAAAATGTCTGTAAAAACACCAGCCAGTTGTTCAGCACAGTGCTTTAACACATGTTCACTTATTTTGTCTGGGCCTGGGCTTTTGTATGTGTTACATCCCCTGAACAACTTTAGAAGATCAGACTGTTGAACAACAACTCTCTCAAACATTTGTAATGGTGCTTCCATTTGCTTTACCTCAGACACAAAGATGTCTGATTCAAATCTTGAGAAGAAAACATTCAGTTCATTAGCCATGTTCTGGCCCTCATATCTCCCAAGGTCAGCAGTAGTTTCCCCCCTGCCTATGTGGGGGGCGCTAGCCATGGTTTTAATCCCTTGCCAGGCCACCCTTGAGTTTCCTGAGGAGAGGGTCCTCTCCACCCTTTGCTTGTATGCCTCCTTGACCACCAGTATCTCTCTTTTGATCTCACGTTGTACATCTCTTAAAGCCTGTCTATCACCCCCTGCATATACTGCCTTCTTCCTATCATGTAGTGATTTTAGATGTTTTGATACTCAAGGCTTGTTGTTAGGGAAGAATTTACAGGTCTTAGTTGGCACAACTGACTCAACACAGAAGTTTACATAGTCTGAAATAACATCTGTGAGTTCATCCAGATCAGAGCTGCTGTCCTCAAATACCTCCCACAGTGTACAGTCAAAACACCCCTGGAGTGATACCCTTGTCATTCCAGATCTGGACAGTTTTAACTGTGGGTTTCTCCCTCTCCAGGAGCCGACAGTAGGTTGGCCTGAGGTAGACCACATTGTGGTCTGATGTCCCCAGGGGAGGTCTGGTGGTGGCAGAGAACGCCTTTGGTATTGTCCCATAGCACAAGTCAAGAGTCCTATTTTTCCTAGTGTGACATTTCACATACTGATGGTATGTGCACAAGACTTTGTGCAAGGTACAGTTGTTAAAATCCCCTAAAATAAATTTGGGTGCATCGGGGGAGATGGATTCCAGTTTCTGTGACAGATTATAAATCATCTCTGATGCCTTTGTTCTATTAGCTTTAGGTTGAATGTACACAACGGTAACAAACAATTGGGGGAACCCCAGGAACAGTAAGGTCGCAGTGACACAGAAAGCAGTTCAATGTCGGGGGTACAGAGTCTCTCTCTTACCAGGATCGATTTACACCACTGGTCCCTGACAAGCAGGCAGAGGCCCCCGCCGTGAAGTTTCCCTGTGACTGTCAGATCACGGTCTGCTCTGACCAGAGCGGACCTGCTCCACTTCTCAGTCCAGTAAACGCCAGCAAACAGGCCTCCTGATATTCGTGTTGGAAGCGCAAATTCGCTGACAACTCATCCGCTTTCCCCCTCAGTGACCTGGCAAGGTGGTGGGTAAGGGAAGTCTGTTCTTACATTTTAAAGTCTTTGTCTGATTACCCCGCATTTTCCACGTTTGCATTTGGGTTTGTAATCCACTCGCAGACAATCGGGTATTAGATGGGCCATTAGGATATCCATCGCGTTCGTATTTGAGTTGCATTGTAGTAAGAACTCTCTGCTGTACTGCAATCCGCTGCCAGCAGCATTTTCATTATTTAGTCTGTTCGTAGTGGGTATGAACACGATCAACAAGATCAGTCCAACACCCCACCACTATAAATCCATGGTTGGCAGATTGTTTGTAAACTAAGTGTACAAATTAAAAACATAAAATAACGCCACACCAAACGTCACACACACTGCAGGTCGCAACAGAGCTGCGCACCTCCTCCTGCGGCTTTGTCTGATGACCCATGAAGCACAAACACACACACTAGGACCATGCCTCAGGACTACCGGGCATGATGATTCCTTGCTGTCCCCAGTCCACCTGGCCGTGCTGCTGCTCCAGTTTCAACTGTTCTGCCTGTGGCTATGGAATCCTGACCTGTTCACCAGACGTGCTACCTGTCCTAGAAGGCTGAGCTATAGTCGATGAACAGCATTCTTACAAAGGTATTCCTCTTGTCCAGATGGGATAGGGCAGCATGCATTGCGATAGTGATTGCATCATCTGTGGATCTATTGTGACAGTGTGCAAATTGAAGTGGGTCTAGCCTTTTAAATGTAAAGTCCCCATATTAGATTTTTTTTCCCAATTCAGTCTGTTATGAGAATGGTAGCCCATATCTGAAAAAGCAGGGTATCTGTGGAAAGCTGAGTATCTTGGCTATTGGTCTGTGCATACCATATATGGGCATAAAAGTGTATAAGGGCAGGCCGAGCCGATGACCTCATTTCAAGATGGCTGCTACCTACATTCGGGTTAGTGTTATGGAGCATAAACAAAATAAACACTGAATATGTCGATTCACACCGAAAGCCGGGACTCCACAGGCCATGATGTCTTATTTATCTGCCTTTGACTTACCGTTATTGATCACCAGCCCCGAGAGTCAAATTTTTTATTTTACACAACATTTTCACCAAGTGTACAAATTAAAAACATAAAATAACGCCACACCAAACGTCACACACACTGCAGGTTGCAACAGAGCTGCGCACCTCCTCCTGCGGCTTTGTCTGATGACCCATGAAGCACAAACACACACACTAGGACCATGCCTCAGGACTACCGGGCATGATGATTCCTTGCTGTCCCCAGTCCACCTGGCCGTGCTGCTGCTCCAGTTTCAACTGTTCTGCCTGTGGCTATGGAATCCTGACCTGTTCACCAGACGTGCTACCTGTCCTAGACTTATTATTTGCTGGTCATTTATGAACATTTGAACATCTTGGCCATGTTCTGTTATAATCTCCACCCGGCACAGCCAGAAGAGGACTCATAGCCTGGACTCATAGCCTGGTTCCTCTCTAGATTTCTTCCTAGGTTTTGGCCTTTCTAGGGAGTTTTTCCTAGCCAACGTGCTTCAACACCTGCATTGCTTGCTGTTTGTGGTTTTAGGCTGGGTTTCTGTATAGCACTTTGAGATATCAGCTGATGTACGAAGGGCTATATAAATACATTTGATTTTTTTATACAGCATGACAGGATGCTCTCAATTGTGCATCTGTAAATGTTTGTGAGGGTCTTAGGGGCCAAGCAGAATTTATTCTGTTGCACCTACTTCACCACACTGTCTGTGGTCCCGTCGATGTGGATAAGGGCATGCTCCCTCTGCTGTCTCTTGAAGTCCACGATCAGCTCCTTCGTATTGTTGACGTTGCGGGAGCGGTTATTTTCCTGGCACCACTCCGCAAGGGCCCCCTCCTCCTACCAGTAGGCTGTCTCGTCATTGTTGGTAATCATGCCTTCTACTGTTGTGACATCTGCAAACTTGATGATTGAGTTGGAGGCATGCTTGGCCACGCATTCATGGGTTAACAGGGAGTACAGGAGGGGGCTGAGCACAAACCCTTGTGGGGCCCCTGTGTTGAGGATCAGCATTGTGGAGCTGTTGTTTCCTACTTTCACCACCTGGGGGCAGCCCGTCAGGAAGTCCAGGACCCAGTTGCATAGGGTGGGGTTCAGACCCAGGGCCTTGAGCTTAATGATGAGCTTGGAGAGTACTATGGCATTGAAGGCTGAGCTATAGTCGATGAACAGCATTCTTACAAAGGTATTCCTCTTGTCCAGATGGGATAGGGCAGCATGCATTGCGATAGCGATTGCATCATCTGTGGATCTATTGTGACAGTGTGCAAATTGAAGTGGGTCTAGCCTCTTAAATGTAAAGTCCCCATATTTGATTTTGTTTCCCAATTCAGTCTGTTATGAGAATGGTAGCCCATATCTGAAAAAGCAGGGTATCTGTGGAAAGCTGAGTATCTTGGCTATTGGTCTGTGCATACCATATATGGGCATAAAAGTGTATAAGGGCAGGCCGAGCCGATGACCTCATTTCAAGATGGCTGCTACCTACATTCGGGTTAGTGTTATGGAGCATAAACAAAATAAACACTGAATATGTCGATTCAAACCGAAAGCCGGGACTCCACAGGCCATGATGATGTCTTATTTATCTGCCTTTGACTTACCGTTATTGATCACCAGCCCCGAGAGTCAAATTTTTTATTTTACACAACATTTTCACCAATCAGCAAACATCTTCCAAAGTAAGCTTCGATTTGGTCTGTGTTTGAGTTATAGGTACATGGGGGTTATGACTTAATGCATGACTTAGTGGTAACATTGAATGTCCACCGAGTGACTATATCAATGGGGGGCAAAGTACGACCCGCGGGCCTGGGCACTTCAATCTAGCCTGCGAGACATAAAAAAATAATAATAATAATAGTTATACTAATAGAAAATACTTTTTTCTCCCCAATTTCGTGGTATCCATTTGGTAGTTAATGTCTTGTCCCATCACTGCAACTCCGTACGGACTCGGGAGAGGCGAAGGTCGAGAGCCGTGCGTCCTCTGAAACACCAAGCCGCACTGTGTCACGGCCGTTGAATGAAGAGGACCAAAGCGAAGTGTGGTGAGTGTACATTTTCTTTATAAGAATGAAAAGACGCCGAACAAAACAATAAACACTATAAAACAAACCGTGAAGCTACAGGCTATGTGCCATAAACAAAGTCAACTTCCCACAACGACAGGGGGGAAAAAGGGCTACCTAAGTATGGTTCTCAAGCAGAGACAACGATAGACAGCTGTCCCTGATTGAGAACCCTACCCGGCCAAAACACAGAAATACAAATAATACAACATAGAATACCCACCCCAAATCACACTCTGACCAAACCAAATAGAGACATAAAAAGGATCTCTAAGGTCAGGGCGTGACACACTGCTTCTTAACCCGGATCCCAATGTGTCAGAGGAAACACTGTACACCTGGCGACCGTGTCAACATGCATGCACCCGGCCCGCCACAGGAGTCGCTAGAGCACGATGGGACAAGGAAATCTAAGCCTGCCAAACCCTCTCCTAACCCGGTCGATGCTGGGCCAATTGTGCGCCTCCTCATGGGTCTCCCAATCATGGCCAACTGTGACACAGCCTGGGATCGAACCCGGGTCTCTAGTGATGCCTCAAGCACTGTGATGCAGTGCCTTAGACAGGAGGCCCCCTCAAATTGTTTTTTACAAAAAATTGGTCCCCCCAAAAATGCAGCGTTGAGTTTCAAAATCCCGGTGTGGCCTGAGTCCCGGTGTGGCCCTCAAGCCAAACCGTTTGCCCACCACTGAACTATATCTTTGCGCATCAAAAATATTACGTTGCCTGCTTACGCACCGTAGGCATGCATTACACAGTGGATTGGCTGCTATGGCACCTTGGCAGTCTTGTAGCCAATGAGAAAAGGTTTCCAGGGATATGCAGTTGACCTGGGTGGGCCTAGAACCTTTCAAGGGTAATGCGAACTATTGCTACCTAGCTCAGAGAAGGCAGCTATGAATAAGTATACCGACATAGAAGCTTTTAATAAAATACTGGTCGGACTCGGATCAGAAGAGCAATTTGGACAACGAGTATTTCGACTCAGTTGATGAAGATTTCTTTCTGGAAGGATTGGATCCACTTTTAGATCTGTATGTAAATTATTTTCAGGACTTTATATAGCTAATTTAGTATATGTATTTCATTTTTTATAAGTTGTCTGCTTTTTGTGCTTTGGATTCAGTTTACATAGGCCCATGTGTCATGCCCTGACCTTAGAGAGCCGATTTATTTCTCTATTTGGTTAGGTCAGGGTGTGATTTGGGGTGGGCATTCTATGTTGTCTATTTCTTTGTTTTTGGCTGAGTATGGTTCCCAATCAGAGGTAGCTGTCTATCATTGTCTCTGATTGGGGATCATACGTAGGCAGCCTTTTTTCTGTCACGAATATTAGCGAAGGTGACTCCCCTTCTTGTTCGGGTGGTGCTCGGCGGTCGTCGTCGTTTCGTGCGGGCTTGTTCGTCTGTTCAGTGTTTGAGTGTATTTTGTTTACATTTTGGGTTTCGCGCTGTCCGTTTATATTTCTGTTCATTTGTTTTCCTACTTTTGTTCATGTTATATTTCCTGGACATTAAAGCGTGTTTTTTCCCACATCTTTTGCTCTCTGCGCCTGACTCCACACCTCTTCACTCATTTAGCGGAACATTTTCCCACTTTCTGTTGTGGGATCTTGTTTTTGTTAGTTGCTGGTTTAGTGCTACAATACTTTATGTGTCATTTATTATTTCTTGTTGTTTTGGTGTTCATTTAATAAATTCAAAATGTAAGCCTACCTCGCTGCACCTTGGTCTCATTCCGACGTCAGCCGTAACACTATGTAACAAGTGGTTTGAACGTTATAGTAGTTATTGTCTCTGTTTCGTATTAGTCCACTGTTTGCTGTTCTAAGTTTCATCCTTTGGAGAGGCCACTGAACTCTCATGGCCTTTAGAGAGATCACTAAACACTCATGGCCTTTGGAGAGATCACTAAACTCTCATGACCTTTGGAGAGATCACTAAACACTCATGGGCTTTGGAGAGGCCACTGAACTCTCATGGCCTTTAGAGAGATCACTAAACACTCATGGCCTTTGGAGAGGCCACTGAACTCTCATGGCCTTTAGAGAGATCACTAAACACTCATGGCCTTTGGAGAGATCACTAAACTCTCATGGCCTTTAGAGAGATCACTAAACACTCATGGCCTTTGGAGAGGCCACTGAACTCTCATGGCCTTTAGAGAGATCACTAAACACTCATGGCCTTTGGAGAGATCACTAAACTCTCATGGCCTTTAGAGAGATCACTAAACACTCATGGCCTTTGGAGAGGCCACTGAACTCTCATGGCCTTTAGAGAGATCACTAAACACTCATGGCCTTTGGAGAGATCACTAAACTCTCATGGCCTTTAGAGAGATCACTAAACACTCATGGCCTTTGGAGAGATCACTAAACTCTCATGGCCTTTAGAGAGATCACTAAACACTCATGGCCTTTGGAGAGGCCACTGAACTCTCATGGCCTTTAGAGAGATCACTAAACACTCATGGCCTTTGGAGAGATCACTAAACTCTCATGGCCTTTAGAGAGATCACTAAACACTCATGGCCTTTGGAGAGGCCACTGAACTCTCATGGCCTTTAGAGAGATCACTAAACACTCATGGCCTTTGGAGAGATCACTAAACTCTCATGGCCATTGTTAATTTGTGGTCCTCACCTCTGCCTCTGACCCAAAGTGTAACTGTTTGCATTGTGTGTGTGCTTCACACCTTCTATGTGAGTCACTGTTCAGATAAAGTTTAGGCTTGGTGTTTTTACTTTACAGCAGTGTTGTTTTGTAAATTTAGCCAATTGTAATTCTGTGTGTGTTACAACAATATATCCCTTTATTTTATTCGCCACGGAGTGGAGGATGCAAAGTATTTGGATGATGGCATTTGGGAGCCACCCGCTTGCTGGGGAGTCGTGGCTGATAGGCTACTACCAGGTCCTCGACAAGACTGGGAAGTGGTATAAGACTTTTGTTTACCTCTTTGTGGACATTGCTACAGCACTGTAAATGTTTTCATTCCCCACAAGCAGGTGGCCAAAGCAAAAGGTCAAACCCTTCTCTCCCAGTTGGCCTTCTGAGAGCAGCTGGTGATGGAAATGGCTGGATTGGGGGCCCACAGCAACCATCACAAGACCCCCCCCCCCCCCCCCACTCAAGGTGAGTGCACATGCCAAAAGACAAAAGGAAGAACTGCAAGCATTGCACAAAACAAAGGGGGGTGGGGGATGCCAGATCTTCTGTCCAAAATGCCGGTTCGCCTTTTGATTCCTGGCAGAGAGGGACTGCTTCAAAGACTGTCATGACATGCACAAGCTACGGTGAAAGTGTAATCTAATCATCTACACCTGGGATGAAAAGCAAACACGAATGCCATTTGTAAAGATTTCAGGTTATTTCTATTTTTGCACCGTTTTTAGTGAAGAACACATGTGTAACCAAGTTTGTGTTTGATACGACATTTGATGTATATCTGTTGCTTTTATATTGTTTTTGTAAACAGTTCATTTGTATGTGGGATATGCCTAAGCTAAACGTTTGGGCACTTTGGAGAGGTTGAGCAGCGTTTGAGAGAGGTTGGTGTTGTAGAAATGTTGTTGTTTTTATAGTGGACAATAACTGTAAGGCACATCCAGTGTGCAAAAACAGTGCAATTACCACATTCTGACACGTTGGAGAGGACACTTGAATGTACCCTGGATACCCCACGACATCACCACAATGTTTGAGTGAGGTTGATATGGTAGAAATTGTGTTTCTATACTGAACAAATAGCATTTAGGGATTGCAAATATGTAATAGCACTGCAATTATCTAATTTACAGACATATGCCACTTTAGGGACACTTGGAAACATCCCGTGACCACACCTGACACCACTTACTTAAACATCTGCCCATTTCTAGTTTTTAGGTCTATCAATCCCATTGTTTTCCTAATAATGTTCACATGTTGTGGAAGCCATCTGATGTGTTTCCCGCTCTGGGAATCAATAATTCACTTATAGCTTGTCAATGAAATATGTTATTTTGTTTGTGCTTGATCTTGTGTATTCTGAACTATGTAGTGCCTATCTATCTTCTGATCATTTCCTCATAATCTCCCAGGTGTCTTCTTTCCAAATATACCAGGTTTTGGCATGTCTGAATCATGTAATTACACACGAATAGCAGTTACTTTTGGGTATGTCTATTTAGGCGGAAATCTACATTTTGCCAATACTTTTAAGAGGCTCGGGTGTCAGGAAAGGTGGAGGTGATATGATCCTTAAACTAGCCTCTCAAAGCACTTCATGATTTATTGGGTCTGTGACATTCCGCCCAATCTCACCATACTCAGCGAAAAGCTGTTGAAGAGGGAGTGACAAGTAGAATACAATCTACAAACAGCTTCTATCAAGTAATGATACCTTTTTTCCCCCCGAGTGTTATCAGTACTACCAGGCCTTGATTACAGAAACAACAACAGCCTAGCGAAGTCGAAAATAAGGAACTTCAACTCCCTTGAATTTGAGCGTGACTACATTCTTCCAGCCCTTGCCTTCAGCTTCCCTCATCTTCATTGTTTTTACAATGATTAGAAAAAGCTATCAATCCAATATTGAGATCTTTTGAAGAATTTGCACGTAAAGCCCTACCTTTCAATCGTTGTCACGTATCAGTATTGAAGATCCAGCAGTGGCAGCATCAACAGGTCTGGCTGGTAATGTGTTTGGCAGGTACAGCCCTTCCTTATTACATAGTTATTACATACACTTGTCCTGGACTCCTGGGTGAAACTTGCCCAGTATCCAACCAGACACGCCTGTTAGAGTTTCTGTCTATGTGGTTGTAACACCCCCCCCCCCCCCCCGAAAATCTCTGTCTGCAAACTGCTATTACACTATACTACACTATAGTGTACAACTATTAGCTAAAATGTAAACCCCTTGCCTGTTCACAGTAGCAATTACTATGATTTAAAAGGAACAACAGTAGAAAAGATCAGTGCTTGATTTTAAATCTATTTTGATCTATTTAAAACATGATTGAACATGTATCTTTGCAATCATGAGTAATCTGTTATGACACAGTCATACACATAGGCGTATCTGATAAGTGAGCCTAAATAAAAAACATACATGGTCATATTACTATAGGGTTCATCCCTACACCAGAATATGAATGTACTGTACATTTTCCAATTGACAATAAGGGTCCGGTTTGGAAACGTGATGTTCATTATTTTCATGTGAATACGCTATCAATGCTGTAAAAATGTTCTTCCTTCTTCAACACTATTCATTTAGCTTTGGGAGCTTTCTGTATCCTCTGACGTGTATATCAATACAGCAAAGAAGGCAGTACCAAGAATAATGTATCTGTACACACTATCCTTCAGAAAGGACGGTGTCCCTATCGGATTTAAACGTTGCACTTTCCACAGTTATGCTTGAGTGGGATGATGAGAGATGATGGGAGGAGTATTACTTTACATGTATTTTTTTTTATGTGATATCAAATCGAAATCATGGAAATTGTTATAGGCTAGTCATTGTTGCTTACCAGCAGCAACATGCATATGAAATAATTATATAATCCATAAAACCTCTTTCTTTTCTTTACATTGTTAAGGCTTTTCTATCCTAGCATATTTTCTCTTGTGATGTTTTGGTATGTTACGATACGAATAATTATTTTGGATTATTTAGTTTCCCCCTCTTTCCCCCTCCAGTGGACATGTTTTGAACTACAGCGGAGTTTTGTGACTTACTGAGCCTGGAGAGCTGGAGGCTGGCACACTGCTCTCCAGGCTTTTTCCTACCCCCATTAATTTATTCATACTTGTCACTGATTGGCCAATACACTCTTTGGTGTACCCAGGTCTAAATCAAGAATGAAAATTAGCAGTACATCTCCGATTAAAAGTCAAACGCAGTGCACATGTCAACAGTGGGCTTTAGATTGAATCCCAGTCAAAATTAGGGTTGGACTCAACCCATATCGCAGAAGTATTGCAGAAGATCCGTGTTAAATCTAAAGGTAATTTCCGATTGAGCTGACACATGCAGTGTTTACCGTGAATACAGTCTCCGCAAACACGGGGACATTGCCTTTAAATTTCAATCGAGCTATAACGCTGTTCTTCTGCGATAATTCAGCGATACAGCTGGAATCCAGCCCTTAGTCTCAGAAATCCCAGACCTAGGGCAACAGCACTAGGGACTCGATTCAAACAGATCCGCTTTAGCAGATACCCGCATAGAGGATGATATGGCGGTTTCAGAGGTGGATCTACATTAGAGCTGTCAAATCCACATGTTGCTCTTGGCATTAGCATATAGCCTACCGAAAGAGGATAGTGATCTGATTTAATTGAATCTAGGCCTAGGTCTGGGTAACATGGTGGATTTTCTGGGTCACTTCGAAAGGGTAGAAACAACCATGTCAGGGGAGGGAGGGTGCTCTTCAGAAGGACAACTCTTCCAACAAATTAGGTAGGTTGGACTAAAAATGTGAGCAGGAATTGTGAAACATGACAGAGACGGGCACAATGCAGATGCAGATAGCTAGGCTAATTATAGCCACAGCCAGTCAGTGGTTGAAAGCTTGTAATGCTAACATTCTCTGCCACGGCTAATGACGTGAAATACTCTCATTGAAAATATCCTCAGGGAGTGCCATTTAGCTAGCTACCGATTTTGTGTCCATTGAGGATGTTTATGTCAGGGCACAAACGGGTAAGGGTCTGGACAGATTTCCTGCAAGTCCATTTCCGCCTTGACCAACCAACGCTTGTACAGTACCTGTGCAGATGTGCATGAACTTTTTTAACATTGTGAGCAGTAACCCGTCTGCCTAGGGGGACTAAGATCCGCGTTTAAGAGCAATATAATAAAAAATAATGACAGGTACTATATTACCATAAGGACCCATTCATTTGGAAAAATATGCCTGAAACACCTTGGAAACATTCCAATTAATCTCTTACAATGGTATCCCATGGTCTGCATTATATTTTTGAAAAGTCACTTTATGTAAAGGATAATCAAGAGGGGTTATTTGTTCTATGCATTATTTTCCAAAGAAGCATTGACCCATGAGTTGAGTAGCCCGCTTATACCATGGCTATAATTGAACAAATGTACAGCTAGAAACGTGTTCATTTGCTGCTAGAAATGTGTTCAACATCTACTGAAGTAGCTAGTAAGTTTACCTAGCTACAGTAGTTGTCTTGGTAACCAAACAAACATACTTGATACAGATGTCGGATCTGAATTTGATCACATCTTGGCCATGTATTGTTATAATCTCAACCGCAGAGCCTGGTTCCTCTCTAGGTTTCTTCCTAGGTTCCTGCCTTTCTAGGGAGTTTTTCCTAGCCACCGTGCTTCTACATCTGCATTGCTTGCTGTTTGGGGTTTTAGACTGAGTTTCTGTATAGCCCTTTGTGACATCGGCTGATGTAAAAAGGGCTTTATAAATACATTTGATTGATTGATTGATTGATTGATCACTCTTATACCCAAAAGGTTTGGTGAATCTATTACAGCCAAGGTAAGTGAAAAATCCTTTAAAGTCTGCATTTTCAGTGGTCTGTCCCTTTAAAATGTAATGGCTGTCACAGACACTTGAACAGCTTTTGCTTCCACATTAACTTTGCTTGCTGACCAACCAAGTAGCAAGCTGTCTGGAGGAATTCTTTGTTATGTCCCAAAGACACAGCTAGAGGGAGGATTAAGGAGAGGACTGTCTGTAATGTTTTAGCTCACAATTTCACCATAGTTTGAGAGAAGAGGGCCAGCCAGGCAGTTCAAGTGGAGAAGCATTGAGAAGGCAGTATTGTTGAGAGGAGCAGGTAGTATAATGACCAGGAGGACAAGATGACATCAGGCATCCTCAGGAGGATCTGATATAGAGGGTTGACTGATCACCTGTAAAGAGAGAATCATTAGCACCAGACAGGACAAAAACCACAAACAAGAGAGTCCTTAGCCTCACAAGTACTAAGGGACATAATATCATTGCCATGGCAGCAGGGGCATGTTCGGTGAGTTGAAATTCTCCGAAAGTACCAGTCAGCGATGTCAAATCCTGAATGAACTTCTTCAGCGTAGAATCTCGAGTTCAGTTTTCATAATGATGAAAATGATAATATGTAGTTGGTGATATACAAATGGATCTAAAAGCACTGTCTATCCAACCTCAGAATAAGCAATACTAGTGTTAATAACTCAAAATTCACAAACACAGTTACCCTTTATAAAGAGGGGTTGTATAGTTTTATATCCAGTTTGTAGACCGTTAATTATTTGTTTATGGATATAAATGTGTGATAAAACTATAATATACTGTAACCCATGTTGGAATTTTTTATTTTGTATTTGGGTGCTTGATAAATGAGATTGCAATGCATCATGCCATATTGGGGTCCACCTTGTAAGGGTATTATAACAGTGCAGCCATATACGCTCATATCTTGACAAGCGTCAAAATGGCATTTTCCATCTATGGAGAAAGTGTCAACATTAGTCTCATTTATAAGGAAAAACACAAAACATCCCTTACAAACTGTCATTAACAAATTGTAATGAAAAATATGATAATGCATGATGATGGTCCTGGGTAATTATATTGTTGGACCTTTGACCCCTTGGGATAATGTTATGTGGCTAAACAGATAAAAGGTACATGGAAGCCTAATGTGGAACAAATATACAATTTGAAAAAACACGTCTCATTGGTAGTCAGCTCCTGTTTACCACTCCATTGTTGAGTTCTGAAACAATTTCAACGTTTTCTTCATCTCTACATAATGCCTGGTATTGAAAGTGCTTTGAAGCGCTCGATTAGACCAAGCGTCTCTCGCCTGTTATGTGAAAGCAAAATTGAGTTCCTGACTTTGAGTGAATGTGACATGAATGGCAGGAAACACTTGTTACGGATAACATCTATTTGCCAACATTCCAGGAGAGACACCATTCTCCATTAAGTTCTTTTTTTTTACATGATTGTGAGACCAAAATTGACCATTTAAGTCAGGTATATTTAGTGTCTGCTATGTCAATGACATTAACCACCCTTAAACTCCCTAAAAGAAAGTTAACTTCTTGAATTGTTCAAGAACCAACATAGTCATCATTTCCCTATTTTTTCATAGATGTGTGTAGTATCCCTGCATATCACTCCGTTGCTGCCAGTTACCTACATCACATAGGTTTCTGTAGGGGACAAACAGTGAATAGAAGACGGATGTTTGACTCTAGATTTACGGAAACACTTTTACAATCATAGCATGACTGAGTCTACCAGCTTCGTTGGCAGCACAAATGTTGCACATGAGAAGATAACATTTCATTTGATAAAATGTGAAGACAAAAGAAAAATGAAATACCAATGCTAGATAGGGCTAAAAGCATGCCTTACATATTTTTTTGTGCATCAGATTATGTATATTAAAGGGAAAGTTTGGAATTTTGGCAACAAAGCCATTTATCTACTCTCCAGAGTCAGATGAACTTGTGGATACCATTTTTATGTTTCTAGTCCAGTATGAAGGAAGTTACAGGTACTTTTGCGGGCAAATGTTAACAAGCGTTAGCACAATGATTGGAAGTCTACAGGAACTCCTAGCATGCTAGCTTGTCCTGTAGACTTCCAGTCATTGCACTAATGCTAGATAGCATTTGCTTCCAAAGCAACCTCTAACTTCCTTCATACTGGATGCAGATATGTACATACAAATGGTATCCACGAGGTCATCTGACTCTTGGGAGTAAAGGGCTTCATTGCCAAAATCCTGAACGATCCCTTTAAATATAGGCTACAAGAAAGTAGAACCTCAGTGCACAGGTAGGCCTATTTTACCATCATTAACTTTATTATTGGCCTATATAGGTTTTAAAGGCAGGTCAATCAGGACAACAAACTAGGTCTACCAAACTAAAACATCTAAAAATGTCATTATTCGAATAGATTGTTAGCTCACTGACTCTTATATCGTTTGACAAAAAGTTTGACTACCTGGCAGCCTACTGAGTTACTTATCGGAAATACAACATGAAAAGAAAAAATCAAGACAATAACACATGGTTGATCAATTGCATCCTCTCTTCAAAGAGAATGGACATTTTGTAACATTGAGTTTAATCAATAAGGACAATCACAGACAAAGGAATTAGATAAAGTAGAAGATTGGCTGCAGGGACATTTGACCGGGGTGACACTGTTTATGCAAGAGTGGCACACGTTTCGGTATACCGCTAAGTAGACAATCAACATCAGTCCATCCCTACTCAAATGATGTTTATTTCAACGAATTAAGATCGTATCTTCATTTTCATGATGAAAATGTATTATTCAGTGGATGCTACAACCACTAAAACAAAACCAGACACATACTTCTACAAAGCGTGGTTTTCAGTGTTGATGGGACACTTTAGTAAATGAACGACACTATGCGACACTATTTTATCATTAGAAATACATTCGTGTCATCATTGTAAATAAGAATTTTTCCTTAACTGACTTGCCTAGTTGAAGGTTAAATAAAAAATAAAAAATAAAAATGTGTCCCACATCACCTCACACTTGTTATGAACTCATCAATAAGACATTGAAAATGCTTGTAGATAACACGCTCTCTGTTTTTACAATTTTGGGACAATAACCTTCGACTAGACTCTCTCTATGCCCCTGGAAAATGTATGTGGGGACATTCCAAGGTGAATATCTAACTAAAGGAGTCTGCACAGCGTTTACTGGAACACCTCTGCTGTCCCCCCCATATTCTGTCCTCTTTCATAAATTGAGCCTTGTTTCTAGCCTCCGTTTCTTACATGTCATTGTGGTTTCTTTCTTCCTTTTCATACCCTTGTTATTTCCCTCTAATGCCTTCCATCATCATCCTATGCTGTTTATTTGCTATATAGCATCAAATAAAACATAATTCAATGTACCCTGAACAAAAATATAAACGCAACATGCAACAATTTCTAAGATATTACTGAGTTACAGATCATATAAGGAAATCAGTCAATAAAAATAAATAAATTAGGCTCTAATCTCATCACATGACTGGAAATATGGATATGCATCTGTTGGTCACAGATACCTTAAAAGGAAAGGTATGGGCGTGGATCAGAACACCAGTCAGTATCTGGTGTGACCACCATTTGCCTCATGCAGCACGACACATCTCCTTCTCATAGAGTTGATCAGGCTGTTGATTGTAGCCTGTAGAATGTTGTCCCACTCCTCTTCAATGGCTGTGCGAAGTTGCTGGATGTTGGCGGGAACTGGAACACCCTGTCGTACACGTCAATCCAGAGCATCCCAAACTTGCTCAATGGATGACATGTCAGGTCAGTATGCAATCTATAGAAGAACTGGGACATTTTCAGCTTCCCGCAATTGTATACAGATCCTTGCGACATGGGACAATGCATTATCATGCGGTGATGGTCGCGGGTGAATAGCACGACAATGGGCCTCAGGATCTCATCACGGTATCTCTGTGTATTCAAATTGTCGACAAACTGCAATTGTGTTCGTTGTCCGTAGCTTATGCTTGTCCATACCATAACCCCACCGCCACCATGGGGCACCCTGTTCACATCAGCAAACTTTTCACCATCTGTCCCGATACAGTTGACACCGGGATTGACCTGTTAAGAGCACACTTCTCCAGCATGCCAATGGCCATCAAAGGTGAGCATTTTCCCACTGAAGTCGGTTACAAATCCGAACTACAGTCAGGTCAAGACCCTGTTGAGAACCACGAGCACCAGATGAGCATCTCTGAGATGTTTTCTGACAGTTTTCGCCCAAAATTCTTCGGTTGTGCAAACCCACAGTTTCATCAGCTGTCTGGTCTCAGACAATCCCGCAGGTGAAAAGGCCAGATGTGCAGGTCCTGGGCTGGCATGGTTCCACGTGGTGCGGTTGTAAGGCTAGTTGGACATACTGCCAAATTCTCTAAAACGACGTTGTAGGTGGCTTATGGTACTGAAATTAACATTAAATTCTCTGGCAACAGCTCTGGTGGACATTCCTGCAGTCAAAATGCCAATTACATGCTGCCTGAACTTGAGACATCTGTGGCATTGTGCTGTGTGACAGCACATTCTATTGTCCCCAGCACAAGGTGCACCTTTGTAATGATCATGATGTTTAATCAGCTTCTTGATATGCCACACCTGTCACGTGGATGGATTATTTTGACAGTGGAGAATTGCTCACTAACAGGGATATAAACATTTTTGTTCAGTGTATTTTAGAATATCTAATCAAGGAAAATACAATGACATTGATTAAAGACCCAGTGCAGTCAAAAACGTGATTTCCTCTGTTTTATATATATTTCCACACTATGAGCTTGGAATAATACTGTACAATTGTGAAAATAATGATAATTCCCTTTTAGTGTAAAAAAAAATGCTGAAATTGCTGTCTGTTTTGGTCAGATGGAGTTTTGGCCTGCCTGGTGACATCACCAGGCAGTAGATTAGTTCCAAATCACTCTGCCAATAATAACTAGTTTCACTTTTCCCTTCCCCACTCAGACCACTTCCAGACAGTCCTAGCAAAATTCTTGCATGAGAAATTGCACAGCGAAGTACTAAACTGTTACCCAGAAAATTATTTGATATTGAGATTTTTTTTAAACAGCAGCAGTTTATTTTGTGCCTGTTGACATGAATGGTTTCTATATTATATATACTATATTTCAAAACCATATTAATAACTATTCATTTTAACACCAAAAGCTAGACTGTTGAATTATATTTGACAGAATGACAGCCTTATTATTCTAGCTCATGGATTCATATGTATGGCGGCGTTTCAACCGTATAAGAAACCTGACCACACACACTACAATGATGTGACACTAACCCCCAAAAATGTTCATGCAGAGAACACATTCAGCAACAACCCAATCACAATTGTTGTGTTTGGGTTGCAAAATGACCCTAGTACAGCACTCTCAAACACAAATGTCCCACTACACTTGTCCCACTAATGCTGACATTCCACCGATGTGAATAACCCAAGGTCTAAATAATGAACTGTGGTTGAGTCACAGACTCTCTCCAACAGCTTTGTTTACGTGCCCTCACTGTTGGGAAAATGAATGTTGCTCAGAGGTGTGCCAGAGATTTACCACCGACTACAACGACCTAACCAGACCAACGCATCTGATTCCATAAGCAACGATATTGTAAAATAGCGACACCTGTTTAAAAACGTTATTAAAAAGGGTTCCCACATGCTTTTTACTATCTGACATTGATTCTGTTTTTTTTAATTCAAAGACTCAATGAAAACAAAATTATATCTGACATTTTTGTCAGAAACGAGTTAGTCACATATAATTCATCTTTAGATGGTTCTTCATATGACTGGAAAGTTAGATTTTCTTTTAAGTACATTTTTTGTGGAAAAAAATATGAAAAACTAGAAAGTTCTGTGTGCATAAACTCATTTGAATTTAGCGCTAAGGTTCTATCTTCAATCCAATCACAAAGCCAGAAGAAATACAGATGGACCAATCAGAACACGTCTTTGCCATCTCCTTCTAAGTATGGTCTAGCCAGCAGGAATGGCACTCAAGCAACAACAAAAAACAACACTGTCAGAAATCTTAAAGTAGATTAAGTTGTCACGTCGTTGTTCAGTAATGTCAGTAATTCGTCTGATTATCATAATACATTTCTTAATGTATTTGATGATGATGTTCTGACTTTATCTTGGTAAAATAGTGTAATTCTATAATGTATTAATTCAAATGTCTAATTCAGAAGCGTCACATAGAACCTTTCAGAGCCGTCAGGCTCTATCTGCAATTGCACCCCTATCTGCAATTGCACCCCCTTAATAAAGCGAATTTACAAATGTGTCAGGATTTTGATACTCTGCACTTCAGGTGGGCTACCTTTAAGGTGAGGATGACCTTAATGGGTTATGAAGGAAGAATTCACTACAAACCCGTTCTGAGGTCTGGGAAAACTTTAATGCTCGATTTGTAAGAACTATTCATTGCACAGATAAAACCTTAAAGTCCAAAGGTCACAAAAAGGTCACCAAAAAAACTACATTGTATGAATATTTATGATTATTTAGATCCAACAATCCAATCATAACACTTCGTTGAATGTTACTAGGACTATTATGAAAAATATTAGTGAGACAAATAGATAAATTAAATTAACAAACCACAATGAATGTATTAAAGTAGTAGGCCCAGCCTAAGAAATATTGAAATATACTCTCCTATAAAGTCAACTATAGTCGATAGTGATAGTCATGTTCGAAAAAGTGATTTCAAATATTTTGAGTGAATCTTCAAACCTGTACTTAAGGTACTGACAAAGACACATTGAAGTGGAAATCTCTGAAAGCAATTGATATTAGCTATACAATTGTTTCAGACCATGACCAAACTGTGTGAATACGGGCTTACATATTAATCAATGTACTGTACTCACATAGATGAACCATACGGGCCAGCAAAAATTCCGGAAAGTTTCAGGCTTGCTCAATTCACAATCCTTCATGCAGAGAGTCGACTTGATCCTTCACAAAAGTTGGACAAATATTAAGAACATTGCTTTAAAACTCATCTGTAATAGGTGTGCAAATATCCTAAGATCTTCCCATATTTAAAAAAGTACCATAATACTGTTTGCAATTATCTTCATGCGTAATACTTTGTTTAATGCCTCCCATGTTTTTTGCAACCTATTAGCATCATTTCGTCCATCAAGCGACATTAATTGTGGTTGAATGAAAACTCGTAAAGAAGAAAAAGGTCTTGAAGAGGCCTGTCAGATACTTGCTCCACTTGGGAGGACCTTTAACCTACTTAGCGGTAGGCCTGCACTGTTTCAAGTACTGCAACTGAAAGATATGCACCTGCTTTTACACACAAAATGGTGGCCAGTGTAAAAGGAGAGAGTTTGGCTGGATTGAGATATCCATCTATTTCTCATCTTGTAACAATCAGAACAATTGGGAATTTGGTTGCAGTGCCTTGCAGTGATATGTGGTAATCGTAGTTAAAACATTTGTTTATCAATCTGCAAGAGGAGGTTGGAAAATGTGTGTAAACCCAATGTCACACATAGTATATCTTGTTCGAATTATATTCATGATATTGTGGTTGTAATCTAGAAGTAGTCTATAGACCTAGTCCTTATCGTAGCTATTGTATAATAGGAGACATGTTTTTAATGCTGAGTTTCCGAATAACCTGTCAAGATTTTCACATTCAAATACCCACATGCATATTTAGCTAATATGTTCAGTAAACAATTGTATTAACAAAAGTTGGTGAAATATGAATCAGTCCGAGGACAAAGGAGAGATGTAATGTAATGTAATGGTAAGAACTATTTCCCATAGTAGGCCAATGCAGTTGCCCAAACGATTATTCGGACTATACTACAAACATAGGCATCCTTATTAGGCCTTTACAAATGTCTTCTTGGACATTTGGGGAAGGGGGGGCACTTTGTTTAGAAATATCTTCATAGTTATGGTTTTTGAGGACATTCCCGTAAGGAAAAGCTTTTCAGGAACATGCGCTTGGATACCACAAAGAGGACTTATGCTCGACATATTAATATGCTTCCTAATCGTCTTTTATAAAGTTACATCACTTGCATTTCTATCTCCTTCGCAAGTGATATTCCTATGCATAGTAATGTGCTTGTGAGATACCGATCTGTCAATTCGGTTTTACAACTGTCCATATGCCTTTATCTATTTAGATCCTTCTTCAAGTGTGTCGTTATGAGGCAAGCAGGCAACTCCAGTCATCAACAATTACTTATTTGGCCATTGAGATAGGCCTACAAAGAATACTGTAAATGTGTTCACTAAACAACTAAGATCGCAAGTATGGTGGACTTCTTCAGGTGATTTGGCCTAACAGATATGTGGCATGAATTCCATTTGGAATATTTGGCACCTTTGATATGTTTGTACAATTTGTACAATGTGCGCCATTACGCTCTAGTTGGAATGCAGTTTTGGCTGGCTGTTTAAAGAAAACATAGAATATACAGTTAAATGTTTATAATGAAGCAGAAAACATGAGCAAAAACATGAGCATAATAGCCGTGGGTAACCGTGCGTCCTAGACGCATGTACACGTAAACTGATCCTCGGATAGTTTCAATTTTAGATATTTTCAGACCCTGAGTTCATGAGATTTTAAACATCATACATGGTAAAAGTGTAACGACATTTGACATCAGTCTACCAACATAGCACATTCACCAGTAGTGCCGTGTCTCGTCTATTGATTCCCAGCAGCGGTCACTTCGTTCCGCCGGTGTATCTTTGAGGTGGCGGGTCAGGACCCTGGCTCTTACACCGAGCGCTCTAGCCCTTCACGGATCTCTCCAAATCTCTCTCAGGTTATTGAACCAGCACGCAGTGATGGAGAAAGCACTTCAGTGACCACGCGCTCTGGTCCATCTGCAGTGCTGTTGTACCACAGACAGCGTCAGTTGGGGAGGGGCTGTTTTGAAATATAAAAGCATCGCCCATTTATGATTAAATCGTCGATTAAGGCTTTAGTGTTTATGTTTGACAAGATAACAATTCATTAATTAAACAAAATATCAATAAAATTGACATCAGTGCACCCAGCAGTGTGGAGAGAAATAGCTTGCAGCTAAATGTTAGCCTAGCCATCAGGCCCAACCGCATGTTTCTTAAGTCTGAGTTGAGGGGGCCATCCAGGTTATTGATGACCATTCAATTCCAGACATTTAACACAGAAGCAAGATATGTGTTCATGAAATAACCGTTATGCGTTGTTTGATTAAATCCTTGTTTGTCATTAGACCCTTGTAATACAATAATTATAGCCTTGGGCCATAGTGGACGTCTACACAGCCACAATGATATCACATTACAGGCCCTAGTGGACATGCATCTGCATAAGGAGGAGGTGATCTATTGATCCAGCTATAGTTGGTTAATCCGGACACAATCTAATTACAAATAATACGAGGTTGTTTGGTCATAAGACTACATGCCGCCAACAACACTAATCCATATTCTATTTTGATGAGCCTATGGTTTAAAGAAACAATAAAATCCAGAATTGTCTAAATCATAATTGCCTGATATTGAATTAAACAATGACAATACAAAATTAAAGTTTTATTTAGTGCATATTTTTTTCAATATACAAAGCTTATTAATTGTGCTTTCTCTGAAGAAGTAGGTTTAACAATGTATAGGTTTAGCAGAAAACAAAACAAAGCAATGTCATGGAATGAGCGCGCTGGGAATACGCAAAGAAAAACGCTTATAATCTTCGAGGCACAATACACAACTTCAAAATACTTTGACAACATTAAAATAGAGTTTGGTGCATAAGTAACTGATATATATAAGATTTGATATTTTAGTACTTTTTATTTCCTCCTTTTAAATTGGTGATTCACAGTCTATGGACAATAGCCTACATCTAAAAATCAGAAGGCAAGCCTTTACTCGTAGGCTATCTGAAACATCAATAGGCTACATTTTACTTATTTGAAGTTAGCAATCTTGGAGTTATTTATCATGGATTTAATATTTCAGTTTTAAATATGCCATAGTTCAACGCTAAATGGCAAATATGCTACAGACAATCACAGCAGACAAGCACAATAGGTCACATTTGCATAACTAGATTTGCACATAACCAGTACAAAAATACTGTCTGCATTTAAAAAAATATAACATCTGTATCTACTTAATTGAATATATTGTAACAATAAACCCATTCAAATATAAATCTTACAAACCTTATGGAGGCCTAGCATTTCCTTCACCGGATGATATGTCCAAATATCTTGTTCACTAGCTCTTCAAGTTGAAATGTACAAGATAAGTGTATAGCCTATGGATCAAAACTATTACTGTAAACTGTGGAGCCAACCGGCGCCAGATTTCAGTGCTTTTCCAATGTGGAGGGTCTCTGGACTCCGGTCGTGCTCTCTGGCTCAATAATCCAGAAGGTTGAGAGGTTTGTCTCATTTACATAACGTTAGAAGTGCTGTGACTGTGGCCTACCTTTCCCATATTCCCAAAAAGCCACCACGAGCCCCGGCGTAGCCAAAAGCATGGATGTGACTCACAAAGCGTCTGTTTTTATGATGGCCTTTGCAGGTAAGACCACATACTGTGTGCCTTGCATACTTATGTGAATCATGTTGATTTGAATATTTACAAAATAAGGTGAATTTAATGTTATTTGAGGTTTAACAGAAATATAAAGTAAACATGTGTAGCAGTGTGTTTTGAAGTTGAATTGCAAGAAACTTTTAAAATCATGGAAATTACCATATGCTGTCGGTATGATATTTACGCTGACGTGAGGGTAACTTCATGCATAATGCTACAGACTTTTGAGTGCCGTGAATTAGTTTGTCTCCTGTACTATGCCTCCTAATTGAACAAAATAATCCACCCACCCCGTTGCAATAAATGCGATGAGAAGAGTTTGTGAGAAATTGAAGGATGCATGAGCACGTAAATATTTACTGAATAAAAATGCATATAACAGTGATTTATTACAATTCATAATGAACATCTTAAAGAGAGATTGGTGTTGCGTCGCCAGTAATTGATGGCTGACCATGTCGCATCTTCATTTGCTCTATTATGGTACTTACTGACGTAATAGTAATACTAAATCAAAAGATAGTGTGAGTTTATACTTTTATTTTGCCACAATCCACACGATGATAACATTGGTGCTTTGGCTTACATGGAGATCATTGGTTTTAGTCACTTTTGGTCACCCTAAATGACACTTCGATCAGAATGTGAGAAAGTGAGACCCACCTGAGAGTTAACCCGCAATAATACATGAAGAGTGACAAGAATTTATCACCAATAAAGAAAGCCTCATTAGTAAATAATGTAGACATCAATAGTGACTATGTTTAAGTATTTCAGCGTTGCTTGGAAACGGATAGGCCTAGCTTTATGAGCTCAATAACTATACAGGTAGATGTAGCTCCAGTTGTAACAAAAGACATGCCAATATGTCAAAATCACCACAACAATCGTCACCAGCATCTTTAGCTTCTTCATCATAGCAATAATTTCCCATTGTCTCTTGAATCACTGATTTCAAAGTTTTAGTCATGATCAAACATTTTCTAAAAACTCTAACAAAGATCAAGCCACTGCAGTTGATGAAGTGTAAAATAAATATAGGAAACATGATTAACTATATCCTGTGTAGTAATAATAATAGGCTGATAATAATAATAATAATAATGATTATAATACAAATCTAAGGTGCTGCTTTGCCTTTAGCAAGCACACCTAATAATAATAATAATAATAACAATAATAATAGCCTAGTAATACTACAGTTACATATGAGTAATTGTTTTTGTCGATTCAAAAGCCCTTTCTTGTTCGTCTTGTCTAATGTTCCTGCCTCTGGCGCCTATGAGTTTACACAAATATTAAGATGCCAGGTTAAGCAGTGGGCTTATGCTCCCATCGACAAAACATACCCAAGTGTCCACAATGCCCCAGCAGGTTGATTAAAGTTTAGGTAGGTGGTTGAGTGCCAGGAATAAGGATGTTGTTGCATTTCATCAGTTATCATCATGTGAATTCCCATGAAACATTACACAATTATTATAATATTTCATAAGAAAAGCATAAGCAGAAATACTTGTGATTTCAGAATGTAAGTCCAGTAATATATTTTTTATCAATACTTTATTTGATATCTGTCAACTTGAAATGCACAAAAACTGTATGATTAGTGTTTACTTTTTGGACTCTCCCGAGACATATTTTCATATGTTCATTCGGGTAAAGTAAAACAACTTTGTCAAACCTATTGTCTGAAAACAGATGGAAACAATATGTAGCCTATTCACGGCTAGATCTTCAATTATTTCTAATATTACATGTACATAATGTCAATATGCTGTTTGTAAATAACTGACAGCAGTATACTCACAAGTTAGGATCTCTATCCTAATTTTTCCCCCTCAGGATTGTGTTACTTTGAGATAATTTGAAAGTGCCCCTCTCTGGTGGAACAAAATGGTGCTTAAGACGCATAACTTAGCTGGTCATACAATTGAGGAGAACCATTGTACCTCTTTGGCGATGCTCGGTGGCGCTTATGTCTGGCCAAAGTGCTCTTGAAGTTTCCAGAAAGTATAGAGTTCCCTATTGATGCAGAAAATTACACGTCCCCTTTTATCATGCGCTCAGCTGTTGTGCAGAACTTTATTATGGTAAGACATGTGGACAAACAACAATATCTCATCAAATACATATGTAGATATATTAGAACAATAAATAAACAGTTAACTTAGCATAATGTTCACCTTAATACGAAACTAACCACATTTCCTCAATTATCTTTCTAAAATGTCAATGACTATTGTTTGCTCGTTTAGGACATTGCTCCGCCCCCTGTGTTTGTCGTAAACCTGGCTCCTGGCTACAATAAACCCGAGCTAAGAGCGCCCTGGGCTCGCCTCCTTCTCCAAGGCGATCAATCGGATCTCAGGCGTTCTACAAGCACTCTCTTACGTAGCCATCCAGAAGGAGAGAGCTTCAACAACACGGTTGATTTGCTCAACAAAATCTACCTGCTTTCTGAACCATGTCGTTGAGCCCAAAGCATACAACGCCTTTCTCAGTGACTGATATTTTGAGTCCTATCGAGGAGACCTACAAGAAGTTTAGTGGCATGGACGGCGCAGGGAACCTAACCTCTCCACTGGGAGCTTACCGACAGCCTCAGGTTTCCCAGACTGGCATGCAACAGCACTCCATGGGACACAACGCTACCGTGGCGACCACCTACCACATGCCACACACTGTCTCCCAGTTCTCGCACAGTGCCATGGGGGGATACTGCAATGGGAGCATTGGCAACATGGGAGACCTTCCGTCGTACCAGGAAACCATGAGAAATAGCGCAGCAGCAACAGGGTGGTATGGCGCGAACACGGATCCAAGATATTCAACGAGTAAGTCGTTTTTGTTTTATTTTGATTCGTTGTTATTGTTTTGTGAATTGTTTTATGTCACTGTCAGAACTTCTCAAACAAACTTTTAACGAAATGCGGACAGGTTTGAATCAAGAACACTCACCATCATTGAGTAGTCTGACATTACATCATTTTTTAATATGGAAAAAAGTATGTTTTCATTTTATTAAAAAAAAACGTGTATTATTATTATTATTATTATTGCATTTAAATTAACTTGATTGATAAAGCTGCATTGTAACCTACATTTGGACAATTACTCACCGGATACAGTCCATTGCCAAACTACTTCAGGCAAACAAAACGATACATTTTAATTGGCTGAATATTGAATATGCGTATATGTATGTATATTTTTAAGTTTCTAGATTCATGGGACCTTCCACAGGTATGAACATGACTGGAATGGGGACCCTGACAGGCATGGGGGACGCCTCCAGGTCCATGCCACCCCTGCACGCAGCGCCCAGGAGGAAACGACGGGTACTATTCTCCCAGGCTCAGGTGTATGAGCTGGAGAGGAGATTCAAACAACAGAAATACCTCTCTGCACCAGAGCGGGAACACCTGGCCAGTATGATCCACCTGACACCGACCCAGGTCAAGATCTGGTTCCAGAACCACAGGTACAAGATGAAGCGGCAGGCCAAGGACAAAGCCGCGCAGCAGCTGCAGCAGGAAAGCAACATGTGTCAGCAACAACAGTCTCCGAGGCGCGTGGCCGTGCCTGTTCTGGTGAAGGACGGTAAACCGTGTCAGAACGGCTCCAACACGCCAACTTTGAACCAGCAGCAGGTACAGCAGCAGCAAGAACAGCAACATAACGGCTCTGGGTTGCTCCCTGCTTCCAGTAATGCCATCAATCAACATCAAAACCAGCAGGTCCACTCCTTAGTTCAGGCCCAAGACCTGGAGGAGATATCACCTAGCCCCCCTTCACTCCACAGCCAGATCAACATGGCGCAGATAGACACTTCTGCTCTAGACTACACCAATAACATGGTCAGCTCCAACCTCCTCTACGGCAGAACGTGGTAGGACCTGCTGTCCTTTTACATTTTTATATTTTAACCTGCGGATGAGCTTAAGAGAAAACGAGACATGTATCATGTTGATATACACATCTGTGCGAAAATTGAGCCCTTGGGTGGCTGAGATGACAACACGCTCAGTCGCATCAGCTGGTCAGGGCACATTTTCTTGACATTTCTAAGAGGGAGACTATTTTTGAACATTACACGAAATGGCTGCCCTTGAAACAGATTGTGTCGTTTCGGGACCTTTTATAATCAATGTGATGGACTTCCTCATGATGTTAACGTAGATGGGGACTGGAGGGAAAAGGGAGAGATATAGGTGGGATCAGGTATGAACTCTCAAGGTACTAAACCACCCCTCATTTGCGGTGATAACCTTGGTATAATATGCTATTGATATTGTAAACTAATGTATTCATTTAGACTTAAAGAAAGTAGAAACTGTAGGCCTATATGAAGTTTCATTCCAAAACGCTATATATCAATTTTCAGAAATGTTGGTCAATTTTATTGTTTAAATAATTAAATTATGAAAGAGATTGTTGTGTTTTTTTCACTATCTAATCATTCAATGGGTTGTTCAATGAGATACACGTATTTGATTAAAACCTAGAATTTGATGGTTTCATTTCAGAAAGACAAATAATTATGTTTTTTTTTTGCTAAATGCTATATATCCTCCTCAATCTCAGAGAAATACGTAGTACTGCTAGGCTTTACACAGTCAAATGTGACAATTAACACATTTTAAAAATATAGAAATGTATAAATGATACATTTGTACCATCAATAGCCTATTTAATTAAAACAAATATAATGATTAAATACAGGAATATGAGATCTGTAAAACACTTTACATTTGAGTCATTTCGTAGATGCTCCTGAGTGACTTACAGTAAGTGCATCCATCTTAATTAAGATAGCGTGGTGAGACAACAACATATCAGTCAAATATAGGCTATATGATACTAACATTCCATTCCAGCTAAACAACGGATATATCGCGTTTTTCAATAATAATAATAATTCATACACATCTGAAATCAATGAATAAAAACATCGGAGAAAAGTTTTACACACACATAAATGTGCCCATAAGCAATCTGATAAGAAAACAAAAACACATGTGAAACATTTGTGGATTTAGCGTTTTGGAAATAAACTCTTCGTATTTGGCTAACACACGAGAACGCTTTTACCTGTATAATAATTGTTTTGAAGTCGACATTTTTGTTTTCTTTATTATTTTGTAAGTTAAAACGAACAAATGCGTGATGGCTGCTGTATGTGTTTCAAACCAATTGAACATTAACAATAAATCACTTGAAGTGCGAGCTATTTCTGGCGAATTAATTTTTATAAGGATCTGGTTGGAGTGCGTTTTCATTATTGTGTGATTGAGACCAAATTGAGTTGGAAAGCAAGGTCGATGGGGTAGCCAACATTGTTCACAGGAGATTTTGCAGAGGCATCGCAAATGTAGGCTGACCAATACACACAAAATATTATAACCTATTGAAAATATTATCCATAAACAATAGTTTTAGGTAAACATAAAGCTACAGCAAGTTTGGCACAGTCTTATTATCGTTAGAATAAAAACCTGAAATGTTCTATATGTTTTCAATACAGAACTTGTGTGATTCCAAAGCCATAAGAAGGTTAGTCAACACAGACTTGTTTTACAAGTTCTTAGCCAATTTATGTCTAATAAAGCCATTTCTGCTCTACATGATTAATACAATCAAATGTAATGATATTATCATTATTATTATTATCATTCTTTTTTTAAAGTATTACTGTTGTTGGTGTTGCGGCACGTGATTGAATGAAATGTAGATCAATTTGTGATAACCTTTCTACTTAATAATGCACATTTTGAAGTACGTGTTTCTCATCAAGGTTGCAGGCCTATTGCAGCAGCAGCATTTAGAGCGTATGCGCTGACATTCAGTACATTTACGTAGCCATTTACGTAGCCAATTACGTAGCCTATGTCGCCTAATAACGGATTCATGACAGTAAAGTAGGTGTAATGCAACACCAAAAACACTGGTGACATGATATGTCTCCAATCAAAGTAATCTATTTTATCCATGTGCGTCGCTATACTATTAAAACAGTATACCAAACTTACTGTGCACACCACATGTTGATGCTGCGATGCACTTTTCTTTGTTATGATAAGGCCTGCTATAGATTCCCAGTCGGTTTTAATGGTACAATGTTTTCTATTCTAAAGGTTTAAAAAAATGTATCACACTGAGTTATCCAGCACTTCACTGCAATGAATGTTTTATTCAGTTTGACTCTTTAGTCTCCCTCCATAGGCTATATCCTAACTGTGTACTTTCTATTGCATAATGATACTGCAATATACTGTTCTGTACTCAGTTGATCCTGCACTACATCCAAAATACTGCTGTTATTCTCCAACATCACTACTTATACAAACCTATCCTAATATTGTAACTATACAAAATAGCTCTGTTTCTAGCTACTTCTATAAAGTATGAGTTACCACTCTCGAATTTCACGTTTAATTCAAAATATATACAGTAAACCATCACATACTATTACCACAATACGAACCTTTCTATTTCTACAGTAGTTTTTCCCCCCACTTTTAAACGGGATCTAAAACAATCTGAATATAAATCAAAGAAATATACATGATACAAGTTATTGTAATATTATAATAATGTTGAGGGGCCCTTCTAAAACTAGCAGAGAAATCCAAACCCTTTTTGATAAGTCAATCTTTCATAAGGATGGCAGGAAGTTACTACCTCTTAAATATTTGTACTACACTTTCCAAAACATTTAAATCCCAAGTTGTTATCCGTCTCTCTCTGTAGTCTGTCTGGTCTACATCATGATTTGTACTGGACACCTGATAATAGGCCACTGCCGTCCATATCCATTGCCCATTTAAACACGTTTCAAAATTGCATCTCAATAACAGTCATGATGATACCCTTGGAGGAGGATGATGATGATGATGATGATGGCCTATTGCTGTCTCTGCATCCTCTCCCTGAAAAGCGCCAATATTATTACAGCTGCTCCCCATACAGCTGTATGGACACCCACTCCCTCAGATTACACACTCCTGTGTGGGGAATTATATAGGAAGAACTGAGACAATGTTCACTAAAGCCGTACAATTTGAATTCCATTCTTCAAACATGTTTTATAATATGTAATTTGCGAATGTTTGACATGAGGTTCAAAATTAAGGCATATATTATCATGGTGCAATAGTTGTTTTCCTGCACTCTATATTTTCTGTGTTGTGGGTTTGGTTGACTTATTCTCAGCAAAACTTTTCATGGGGGAACTAATGAACTGAAGCCATTATTGTCCTTGTGTTTTAGTTAGTTATGGTCATTAGTAGTCTATGGTCGTCATTTCTGACATTGCTACGATTGTGTCTCACAAGTTATGGGGATGTGCATTGAACTGTCTTCTCTTTAGTTGAGAGTTGTATGCAATAACTGCTTGGATTGTGGACACTGACTCTGCGCCTCTGTCTGTATCTGTTGGTAAACCTTTTGGGTGACTTCAGTCTCTCCATCTATTCTAGGCCTGGTTGATCAGCCATCTATCCAGTTGGCAGGCTATTCATGTACACAATTGTCAAAGGTTACATTAGGAACAGAAAAATAATAGCATTTAGTAGAATACATCACATACATACATACAAGGGTAAACACATCAAAATACATTCTGAGATATGGCAGTTGTGCTATGGAACTGGAAGGATTCTTTCATTTATTCAATGCCAAACATATAACCATAAAAGATGGAGAGTTTATTTTCAGTTCATGCACAGAATATTTCTGGTTCCATTCTTTCCAGTGAATTGCAGTTTACAAATGAATTCTTACCGCAGAGTAATTTGAATCTAGCAAGGGGCCTTGTCTGTGGTTTCTACCCCATTATTCTACTTAATATGTCAGAAGGTCTGATCGTGGAGAAACCTTTTCAAGTTCTATTGATGTGTTCTTCAATTGACCATGGTGACCTAGCAACCTAGTGGGCACTAATTGGCAGGGGATTATCGTAATTGGCCAGTACAGTTTACTTAGAAACAAAAATACAACCTTCATAATACATTTGTTTTGACAAAATGGTGGTCTGAGAAATGCACCTTGTACAGGCTACATATTTCACTATACATACATATACACAAATCCTTTTTCATCTGCAGCAGTTCCCAGGTTCTAGGTTTTTCCATGTCATAGAATATCTTGTATAGGACCTTCAATAAAAAATACAGGACAAATGTTAACCCGTCCAACTTTGATAATGAGTCAGTACACATGATAAAGAACAAACTAAATAGACTACCATGCAAGTTATTAACCTGTTACCTCACTCAGAGTTAACACTATCTTTAGA
Organism: Oncorhynchus gorbuscha; assembly: GCF_021184085.1. Taxonomy (NCBI): domain Eukaryota; kingdom Metazoa; phylum Chordata; class Actinopteri; order Salmoniformes; family Salmonidae; genus Oncorhynchus; species Oncorhynchus gorbuscha. The sequence goes on from NC_060182.1 coordinate 65,665,302, forward strand.
GGATCGGAGGTTTGTAAACTGTCTGCAGGAATTCATACTTTGACAGCAATGGGTAAAAAACTATCCAATTAGACTGGGGGAAAAGCAAGGGTTGATAAAGATATGCTCATTCTCAATTAGCAAGTACCCAAGGATTCTAAAAGGTGATACAAGCATACCCCCCCCCCCGCCATCCACCCTCCCACTCCAGGTCTCCTTTTTTGCCAAAGATAGTCCCCAAATCTTGCACCATGTGAAATGAGTAGGGGACGAACACCGCTTTTCAGTGCAGCGCCGAAAGGATGCTTTGAATTGGCAAATTCTCAGGGAGATTTTAATTAGTGTAATGCCCTCCTATTCTGGCAAGGAGATACAATCTTTTTCTTTTCTATGACTAACCTATCCCTGCCTCACTCAGAGTTGTTTGGTGTCCACAGAATGAGTCAATGCAATTCTATATTTATGCAGCTTGAGGAGAACCATCAGATGTCAGGATCAAAGGAGATTGTGCTCCAGGAAGCAGATACTTTTCCAATTCAAGTAATTTTCAACTGGACAAATATTTAGACAGAACAAAAACTATTTCAAGGAGGTCATAGGACTCAGAAAGCGATTCTCACTTTAACAGATTTCCATTAAATTAAATAAATGAAACCACATTTTAACATTGACTTTAGTTTGAAGATAACATGGACTGACTCTCTCTCTCTCTCTCTCTCTCTCTCTCTCTCTCTCTCTCTCTCTCTCTCTCTCTCTCTCTCTCTCTCTCTCTCTCTCTCTCTCTCTCTCTCTCTCTCTCTCACACACACACACACACACACACAAACACACACACAAACGCAATAATATACTATTCCAGGGCTTAAACTGTCTAATTCCGTGGCTTGCTATGAATAACATTTTAGCAATATGTGGCATTGCGAAGCCCAAGCAACCTTTTGAAGACCACTCTACTGCACTGCTAGAGGGAGAGATAGGAGAGAAAGAGCCCGGGGAAGCACAGCATCCCTTATTAGAGAACCATGTCACATTCTCTCCAGTGCCTGCTTGCCTCGCCTTTGCTGCCAGTAATCCTCCCTTCAAATTCTCTACGCATTTTATTCAGTTCACTCATAAGTAGTTAAAGAAACTGTTTTCAGTCGCCACTAATAACTACTGACCTGGAGTGACACAGGCCCACAATGGGTTTGTCAGGCCTGAAACGCTGAACCAAAGAAGCTGATTAGTACCTCAAGTGGTTTGAAGCAAGAATCAATGGCAGGTCTGTCCCAAGGCAGAGCTTCCAGCATGGCGCTGATAATGGTGGAACACCCTTAGTTATGCCTCATTAAGTCCCGCATTAAGTCCCCTTAATGGAAATGTGTTCAGCCTATTCAAAATCTTTTACACATTTCAACAACCACTGTGGTGCTGTATGGTTGGCGATGCCCCAAAACATCAGTAAACTATAGGTAAAGGCCAAGAAATGTAAGTCATATATGTAGAAATCATTGGCACTGAAAGACTTCAGTCCCCACTGTGACCCATGCACTTGATATAACATATTATAAGGTATGGTATCGAGTTACACAAGTTACAAAATTGGTATTGCAACACAGTTCAACTTCTGAGATCCAATCTCAAGCTAATCGAGAATGAAACCATAAAACAATGAGAGCCATGTCAACGTGTGATTATGATTTAGGCACACATGTTCAAGATATGAGAATTGTGTAGGAGCCGTGTGGCTTTATGGCAGGCATGAGAGGGAATACATATGTTGGATAGAAACCCAGAGAGCTACACATTGCCAAGGCTGAACTAAAACTCACAGAGTACAGAACACACACTCCGACCACTTGAAATCAGAATAGGGACCAGGGTAGATGGAAGGTCTCCACTGACTGACTATAAAATGGCTTTACATGTATTCATCAACTCAATAAGTTCTTTCCGCACATCACCATCTTCACTACTTTGTATATCTGAATTCTTGTAAGACGTATGGCATACTTCAGTAGACTGTCCAGCCATTCTGAGGGTTGTCTTTATGTTAGTTATTATAATACATTTTCACATCATCCTTGAGACATCTCAAAGATTGGAATAAAGAAAATGATCATGAAACATGAAGAATGTGCTCGAAATATCAGAATAATAAAGAACATTGTAGAATAATAGTGAAGACATCAAAACTATGAAATAACATATATGGAATCATGTAGTAACCAAAAAAGTGTTAACTTCTTGACGCAACCCATCCCGTTAGCGGAGCGGGATCATTTTCATCAACAACCGCTGAATTGCAGAGCGCCACATTCAAATAATATTACTAAAAATATTTATATTCATGAAATCACAAGTGCAATATAGCAAAACACAGCTTAGCTTTTTGTTAATCTATCTGTCATGTCAGATTTTGAAAATATGCTTTACAGCCAAAGCAATCCAAGTGTTTGTGTAAGTTTATCGATCACTAGACAAAACATTATGAACACCTAGCTTCAAAGTAGCTTGGTCACGAAAATCAGACAATCAATTAAATTAATCGCTTACCTTTGATGATCTTCGGATGTTTTCACTCACGAGACACCCAGTTACACAATAAATGTTCCTTTTGATTCATAAAGATTATTTTTATATCCAAAATACCTCCGTTTGTTTGGCGCGTTATGTTCAGAAATCCATAGGCTCGAACGGTCACGACAACGCAGACGAAAATTCCAAATAGTATCCGTAATGTCCACAATCCTCAGGTTGTTTTTAAAATATATAATCGATAATATATCAACTGCGACTGTCTCTTTTTCAGTAGGAGAGGGAGAGACAATGGCTGCCCCACTCTGTTGCGTAAGCAAAACTCATGCGAACACCCAGCTATCCACTGACGCGATGTTATCTTTCTCGCTCATTTTTCAAAATAAAATCCTGAAACTATGTCTAAAGACTGTTGACACATCGAGGAAGAGATAGGAAAAGGAATCTGGTTGATATCCCTTTAAATGGAGTGAAGGCAGGCTATGGAACATGGATCTTTCAAAATAGAGGCCACTTCCTGGTTTGATTTTCCTCACGTTTTTGCCTGCAGTATCCGTTCTGTTATTCTCACAGACAATATTTTGACAGTTTTGTAAACTTTAGAGAGTTTTCTATCCTAATCTGTCAATGATATGCATATTCTAGCATCTGGGCCTGAGAAATAGGCCATTTACTTTGGGAATGTTATTTTTCCAAACATAAAAATAGTGCCCTCTAGCTGAAAGAGGCTAAACAAATCTAAATACATTTTAGATTTTAGATTCTTCAAAGTAGCCACCCTTTGCCTTGATGACAGCTTTTCACACTCTTGGCATTCTCCCAACCAGCTTCATGAGAAGTGCTTTTTCAACCGTCTTGAAGGTGTTCCCACAGATGCTGAGCACTTGTTGGCAGCTTTTCTTCACTCTGCGGTCCAACTCATCCCAAACCATCTCAATTGGGTTGAGGTTGGGTGATTGTGGAGGCCGGGTCATCTGATGCAGCACTCCATCACTCTCCTTCTTGTTCAAATTGCCCTTACACAGCCTGGAGGTGTGTTGGGTCATTGTCCTGTTGAAAAAAAAATGATAGTCCCCCAGAGCGCAAACCAGACTGGATGGCGTATCGCTGCAGAATGCTGTGGTAGCCATGCTGGTTAAGTGTGCCTTGAATATTTTATAAATCACAGACAGTGTCACCAGCAAAGCACCCCCACACCATCACATCTCCTCTTCCCTACTTAACGGTGGTAACCACACATGCGGAGATCATCCATTCACCTACTCTGCGTCTCCCAAATACACAGCGTTTGGAACCAAAAATCTCAAATTTGGACTTATCAGAACAAAGGACAGATTTCCACTGATCTAATGTTCATTGCTCGTGTTTCTGGAGACAAGCAAGTCTCTTCTTATTATTGGTGTCTTTTAGTAGTGGTTTCTTTGCAGCAATTGAATGCCTGATTCACACAGTTTCCTCTGAACAGTTGATGTTGAGACGTGTCTGTTACTTGAACTCTGTGAAGCATTTATTTGGGCTGCAATCTGGGGTGCAGTAAACTCAAATGAACTTATCCTCTGCAGCAGAGATAACTCTGTGTCTTCTTTTCTTGTGGTGGTCCTCATCAGAGCCAGTTTCATCAGAGCACTTGATGGTTTTTGCAACTGCGCTTGAAACAATTAAGAATGTTCTTGAAATGTTCCATATTAACTGACCTTCATGTCTTAAAGTAATGATGAACTGTCATTTCTCTTAGGTTATTTGAGCTGTTCTTGCCATAATAGGGACTTGGTCTTTTACCAAATAGGGCTATCTTCTGTATACCACCCCTACCTTGTCACAACACAACTGATTGGCTCAAATGCATTAAGAAGGAAGGAAATTACACAAATACATTTTTAACAAGACACACCTGTTAATTGAAATGCCTTCCAGATGACTACCTCATGAAACTGGTTGAGAGAATGCCAAGAGAGTGCAAAGCTATCATCAAGACAAAGGGTGACTACTTTGAAGAATATGAAATATAAAATATAATTGGATTTGTTTAACACTTTTTTGGTTACTACATGATTCCATATGTGTTATTTCATAATTTTGGTGTATTCACTATTATTCTACATTGTAGAAAATAGTAAATATAAAGAAAAACCTTTGAATGAGTAGGTGTGTACAAACATTGACTGGTACTGTATTTTTAAAGACCTTTTTGGAATTATAAGGAACATAAATAACGTTTTTTTGGTCGACAGAATGCCTTTGAATGTTCAAGAGATGAGTACTGGATTTGATTATGTCCCCAAAAAATGTTTAAGCATAGAATGGGCAGCATTGTGAACTGGTGAAGTGCTCCAGGTCCCTCCATGGCCTCCACGAAGCTACACTTTTTAACAAACAAACAGCTTCTTCCCAATCCACCGTTGCCAAGGTAATGGCCAGCTGCGTGTCTGTGGCTTGTTTGTTTATAGGGGCAGGGTTGGAGAGCAGTTCAATGAAGGCTGGCAATGGGATGTTGGGAATGAGATCATTCCTTAAAGTGTGTGTGTGTGTGTGTGTGTGTGTGTGTGTGTGTGTGTGTGTGTGTGTGTGTGTGTGTGTGTGTGTGTGTGTGTGTGTGTGTGTGTGTGTGTGTGTGTGTGTGTGTGTGTGTGTGTGTGTGTGTGTGTGTGTGTGTGTGTGTGTGTGTGCGCGCTTTGGAGGGGATTCCAATCATTTGCATAGGTTATGTTTTGTATGACTGATGAACAGTCACCTCATAAATTATTGGCACCTTTCAGAACGATCTTCCTTACTGTACGTGGGGACAAAATACACATACTTTCCCTCTGTAAACTTCTTAATTATTGCCTTAATATTGGTAAGTGGCATATTTCAGATTTTTAGCTATTGTTTTGTACCCATTGCCTGATTTGTGAAGTTTAACAACCATTTGTCTCTTTTTGTTTGTGAGTTCTTTGCCTTTCTCCATGGGGATGGATGACAAATGGATTTGAAATGCGTGTTACCTCATTTTTATACCCCAGTGACAGGAAGCCATGGAAGGCCACAATACAGTTCCTTAACGTGATATGAACTTAATAAAAGTTAAATGTTCATGCAAATGTAATTTTGCTAGATTTTATTTATAAGAAACATTTTGACACCTATCTTTTTGATAAAAATTTAATATATTACTTGTTAAACAAAATCTCTTTCTATGGAACCTGTATTGCTATAAATAAATAAATAACCCCCCCCCCCCCCCAAATTGCATACAGTGTAGCTCAGTACAATGTAGCTCAGTACAGTGTAGCTCAGTACTTGTGTATTATTGATTTTAATGTCGTTTTTGCACATTCTATAACAAGGGTTCCAATAATTGTGGAGATGACTGTATTTATGGTTATAAAAACAACAACAACTATACATCTTAGTCTCACACACACACACACACACACACACACACACACACACACACACACACACACACACACACACACACACACACACACACACACACACACACACACACACACACACACACACACACACACACACACACACACACACACACACACACACAGTAGATGAGAAGACTCAATATAGAGGTCCGGTAAATTAAGTGAAGAAGCTAAGCGTTTCTGCAAATTTGACATTTGATAATCTCCTCTGCCAATAGCACATTAAAGTCTTAATACAGCATTCACAGGAGGCCAAGGAGCCAAAGAGGACCACCCACTTTCTTTTCAATTATCATTTTGCAGCAACCTGTCTCCTCTCCAGTATTCACCAGAAGACACTGCTCTCCAGAGGGAATGACAATTAGACACCCGTTGTCCCCCTAATAAACTTTCAGACTGTTGCTTACAATCCACTGTCTGAAGACCATGTGACCCCACAGACAAACAGGATTACACCCAAAATCCCCACGTTCCTTTTAAGGCCAACAAGGAAGATAGAAAGGACTATGTGTCATGGGCTGGCAATTAGGCTAGGATCCAGTGACCACATGGGACAAAAGGTACGTTTCAGACGGCATGCAAACATATTGATGCGTGAATGCCGCTGTTTATTTAGCCTGCTTTAACTAACTGGCCATACGAGAGGCAGAAAGGATACATTGACTTCACCCGGCGGGGGGTAGTAACATACCAAAAAGGAAACCGAACTCTGTTTTAACTCCCTTTCCACAATGCACCACATCCAATCAAATAATCCCCCAAGCCCCTTTTGTCCTGTTGTGGGTGGACAGGGACAGGGAGGGGGAGAGGCTGAGGCGCACCAGCACCCCTCTACCCCTGAAAATGTCCTGTCCGGCCGGCCAGGCGGCCACACTTCACAGTTAATTACCAGACAGATTCACTTGCCAGTCGTAATCAGCAAGACAGACAGTTAAAACTGCCCTAATCAGACGTAATACCCGCTTTGTGTCACTACACCCCCCTTCCCTCCCCTACCCTGCCCTCCTCCCATAGACTGCTTACCCTCTCTGTCTGTATTGATTAAGGAAGAGGGAGGGGGCATCATTTGGGTGTTTGTCCATCAATACTTGGAAATCTATGGCCAGTCTATAGAGGTGGTTCAGTAAAACCTCTGTGACAAACATGCTTGTTAAACTCTTTCTCTCATCTATTAAAGTTGTTTCTACATTAACTGTGTCTATGATTTTCATCAATGACAATAAAAACTATAATGTAATGAAATGTAATAAATGTCATGTAATAATGTAATAAAATGGATTTATGGATCATAACCAGTGTATGAGGCAACTGAAATGAGTATATTCCATGTTAATAGACCCCTCTCTCATGGGAACTGAAAGTAAACTTATCCAAGTCAAACCCTTTATCTCAATCGTTCAGTCATTTGGCATTTTCACAGTACTTGAGATAGGGGGAAGGATGTGGGATCTGTGGAAGTTGCATCGTCTCAAAAGCACCAATTTGTCAATTGAAAGCAATGTCTGTTTTATTTACCCAAAGCTTTTAGTTAAGTCTGCTTTATGGCTGTCAATGTGTCTTTTTAATTAAAGCCAGCCTAGTGTTAATTGCTCATGTACAAACACTCGGAAATGGTTGGGAATAAAAAGATCCAGCTTTGTGATGCACCAATTTGTCTGAAGTGATCATTCAGAGAAGAATATGTACTTTGTAACAAAAGCCCATTTTATGAGCCATCATGACAATCTGGAATGGATGAAAAAAAGATGCCAGAAATCTATTAAGAAATATTCAACATCGCTGAAATTCTACAGTGCCATTTTCGTCAATTTACTAAGTACTTACTAAAAGGTGAGAAAGCCTTGGGAGAATATTAGAAGTAGATCCACCATGTAGTAATAGAATCAGGACAAAAATACAGATATTTGCTGAACCATCTAATCCCATAAACCAGTAGCCTACTCTACATTCTGACCAACAATACGCTACCAAGGCTAATTCTCTCCCTCTGTGCCTAAACGAAGCGTCTGACATTTGCTTTCCGCAGTGGGAGAGACATTACGTAGGCAATTAGGTTGTCAGACTGTACAATGTGATTGAATTTTAATCCGAGTGCTGAACTGTAGAAATGGATGAGGTAATTACCGTACTTTTCAGGACTGTAAGGCCATAAATTAAAATCTCCAACAACTTCTCAAGTGACAACTCATCTAATCAGAAGGACAACCATGGAGAGGCCTTGCTGTTTACTGATTGCTCTAATCAAAAATGCCTTCTTCAAACACAGCTAATTGATGAGTTTACCCACAGAAAGGGAAAGCAGACATGGAGGGGATACTGTCGTGATTTGAGGAACCCAAATATCCTTATTTGCATTGAGTGCCACCAGAATGCACTTGACTCCCACAAGTTATCAGCAAACCAGACAATTATTCATCAGCCACAAATTGGCACATCAAAGTCAAATCAGGGAATTAGCGCCAGGAACACCCTAACGCACCGGCTGAGAGAGGAAAGGTAGCCTTTGATTGACCGTATTGCCCTTCCTGAATCTGTGGTCCACATTACGATGCTCTATGCACAGCACTCAGCGCTCGGCCTGCTTCACAAGTGCTAAACTCACATAACGGATATTTCAATGGCGAATGGATGTTTTTCCAAGAACAATAAACCCTGGTCTTTCTATGAACTACAACATATAGGCATTATAGAGCATTAATTCAATCTTCATAAGACTTGTATAGATCCTTCACGAATCATCTATAAGTCACGCAATATTAAGGTCAAAATAACAGCTCCCTTGGTAGGGTGCATTGTCAAATGTGACATATCGCATATATCCTGGTGACATTAAAGAAAGGAACATTATTTGAGGGTGAATACTGTGGCACCCCTGATGGTAGTACAGAGCAGTAGATGACAGGTGTGTCGTCAAGAGGTCCCGCTCCAATGTTATTCTGGTAATAGCCTTCCACCCTGTTTTCCCAAAAATGTTTCATTTGTCCTCCAGTATAGAACCTTGAATACAACGCGTCCAACAAGCAGAAACAAAACCGCCTCACAGACCTACAAAACAAAACGTCTTGCCCAAAGAACAGTAATGGAAAAATTCAGTTTATCATCAGGACTTGGGTCTTGAAATAACTGATTTCATAAAAAATGAATCCACACAGGCAGCACACTTTTACCCAGTAAAAGAGATTTGTTTGAACGGCATCAACCGCATTCATAGAGAAATAAACAGATGACTGTCAAAGCAGGGATTGAATGAATGCTGCTTGGCCTTCCGTCAGTCAATTGAAGAATGGGGCTTTTCAAAAGTTAACTGAAAAGCACACACATTGTTGCACTCATGTCTGTGGTTGACATTGATAAAAAGCGGAGATGTTTGCATATAGAGAGAGCTTATCAAACATATCTCATGGAAAACAATTAAGAATAATGCATTGTTTAGCTGACTGAACAAACTTTGTATTTTATTGTTTACTTTTTACTTTATATTTCTGGTGAAGTTTTCATGTAAGTTCTTTTGGGCTTCCAACCTCACCTGCTCACCGTCTTGACCCGTTTTTCTATCTGTACTGTTTTGTCTTTCAATTATTTTCTTTGGTGTGAATAAATAACACTTAAAGAACCTATGTTTTTTTTCTCCCATTTTCTTTATCAAACAAGACCACAAAATAATGCATTGATCCAGATGGAGCGGCCACTTATTAAAGAGTAAGGTATATGGCCATTGTAAAGTGTCTCCAAGCCTTCACTATAGACAGAGACAAACAGTTGAAGTCGGAAGTTGACATACACTTAGGTTGGAGTCATTAAAACTAATTTTTCAACCACTCCACAGATTTCTTGATAACAAACTATAGTGTTGGCAAGTCGGTTAGGACATCTACTTTGTGCATGACACAAGGATTTAAAAAAATAAAAAAATAATAATTATAGACAGATTTTTTCACTTATAATTCACTGTATCACAATTCCAGTGAGTCAGAAGTATACATACACTAAGTTGACTGTGCCTTTAAACAGCTTGGAAAATTCCAGAAAATAATGTCATGGCTTTAGAAGCTTCTGATAGGCTAATTGACATAATTTGAGGCAATTGGAAAGTGTACCTGTGGATGTATTTCAAGGCCTACCTTCAAACTCAGTGCCTCTTTGCTTGATATCATGGGAAAATCAAAAGAAATCAGCCAAGACCTCAGAAAGATTATTGTAGACCTTCACAAGTCTGGTTCATCCTTGGGAGCAATTTCCAAACGCCTGAAGGTACCATGTTCATCTGTACAAACAATAGTATGCAAGTATAAACACCATGGGACCATGCAGCTGTCATAACGCTCAGAAAGGAAACACGTTCTGTCTCCTAGAGATGAACGTACTTTGGTGCGAAAAGTGCAAATCAATCCCAGATCAACAGCAAAGGACCTTGTGAAGATGCTGGATGAAACAGGAACAAAAGTGTCTATATCCACAGTAAAACAAGTCCTATATCGACATAACCTGAAAGGCCGCTCAGCCCGGAAGAAGCCACTGCTCCAAAACCGCCATAAAAAAAAGCCAGACTACGGTTTGCATCTGCACATGGGGACAAAGATTGTACCTTTTGGAGAAATGTCCTCTGGTCTGATGAAACAAAAATATAATTGTTTGGCCATAATGACCATTGTTATGTTTGGAGGAAAAAGGGGGAGGCTTACAAGCCGAAGAACACCATCCCAACCGTGAAGTACAGGGGTGGTAGCATCATGTTGTGGGGGTGCTTTGCTGTAGGAGGGACTGGTGCACTTCACAAAATAGATGGCATCATGAGGTAGGAAAAGTATGTGGATATATTGAAGCAACATCTCAAGACATCAGTCAAGAAGTTAAAGCTTGTTCGCAAATGGGTCTCCCAAATGGACAATGACCCCACGCATTCTTCCAAAGTTGTGGCAAAATGGCTTAAGGACAACAGAGTCAAGGTATTCGAGTGTCCATCACAAAGCCCTGACCTCAATCCAATAGAACATTTGTGGGCAGAACTGAAAAGGCGTGTGCGAGCAAGGAGGCCTACAAACCTGACTCAGTTACACCACCTCTGTCAGGAGGAATGGGCCAAAAGTCACCCAACTTATTGTGGGAAGCTTGTGGAAGGCTACCCGAAACGTTTGACCCAAGTTAAACAATTTAAAGGCAATTCTACCAAATACTCATTGAGTGTATGTAAACTTCTGACCCACTGGGAATGTGATGAAAGAAATAAAAGCTGAAATCAAACATTCTCTCTACTATTATTCTGACATTTCACATTCTTAAAATAAAGTGGTGATCTTAACTGACCTAAGACAGGAATTGTGAAAACTGAGTTTAAATGTATTTGGCTAAGGTGTATGTAAACTTCCGACTTCAACTGTAATATCACATCCACATAGCATCCACAGGTAGATAAAAACAGATAGATATCCGCAGATTAACAGACTCTCTATTGGCACGATACAGTCAACTTCCTGCACTCAGGCCAGTGGACGTCTGAGTGAGAAAGTGTGTGTATTGTGTAACTGGAGATGGATAGCTCTCATGTTTTGATGTCAGAAGAAAACACATTTATAAGGCTAATTGTCAAAATGCCTCTTCCGCTTGAGCACTAGGAGACATAAGTACACCTCTTTGGTTCTTCTGCTTTGATCATACAATAAGTCTAGACAAGTTTCCTGCCTCAGGAGCAGTGGCTCTCCATTGAATGCATGTTGCCTGACATGTCTCTCTTGATCACAAAGTTAGAGGGCAAAGAGCAATGGTATACAACATCACACAATATATCCCGCAATATAATATACAGCAATGGTATACATCATGTCTACTTTACTGCTTGCTACTCTCCTACCTGTCTGACTACCTCAACTTCATTCATGTGTACATAAAGAAGGAGTCCTGTACAATACCCATAAGCCCCTTTGTATTTAGACAGGAGGAACAGAAATCCACTGTGGCCATCAGAGATTGCCCACCAAGAAGCCTGGCAACACAGGGGTTCTTCTGACCACCATTAGTGTCATGGGCTAATATCAATTTCAGCCCTGGCTGGAAAATAAACTCTGTCAGGCCGTGCGGGGCAGGTGCTTCAAGTTGTGCATTAGCATTTCAGAGCCATGTTAACGGCTGACCCCTATTCCCCTAGAAGGGATCAGGGAACTCTCTGAGCTCTCAGGCAGCACAGCATATTAATAACAGTGAGCCCCTCAATCCCCCACTGTGTCTTGGCTAATCTGCTTTCATCACCTTTGCTAACATCTCTATTATCAACAGATTTCTGCCACCAGAGAAAGGAATAACATGAATGCCACTTCTTGTGGCCCAGTTGGCCTGGTCATGGACTGGTGTATGTCAACATGTTTATTCCCCCCAGGGCCAGAGGTGGAGAAAGGGATTGGGGTGGAGACATTAGTAATGCAATTAAAGGTCACCATTACACACTGTGTTTATAATGCGTCTATGTAGCATAGGCTTAACCTACCCAGCAAACTGGGGACATTTCCAGAACATTCTGCTAATTTTCCCATTAAGTTCAAGTAAGGTTGTATCTAATATTGGGATGATAAACATCCCAAAAAAATACAAATAATATTTTGATAACAAAATGTTTTTTTTGTTCATTTATGTTTAAAATAACATATCCTTGGAATGTTGTAACATTCACTAAAATGTTCCCAGCAAACCTAAATTGGTTCTGTGAAAGTTCCCAGACTATTTGTCAGGTTGCAGCAAATGTTCTCATTACACAAAACTGTCCAATCGTGCTGTTTGTATAAAACATTTGGCTGATGTTGCAAGAACGTTCCCAGAACACATTTCGCCTGATCTTTAAAGTTTCCAAGAATGTTTTATTAGGCAGAAAACCCAATTAATCTCCATCGTTCATTGAAGTTCATCGTTAATTTATAACAAAACCTTTCGACATTGCCAATCATTTCAATTACTATTTCACCAGTAAAGTGGAAAAAAACCTGAGTGAAAGAAATGACAGGATTGAACAGTGAACCATCATATTTTTGTATAAAAGATCCAATAATGAAAGAGAAGGATTGCAGACATTTGCTCAAGTTATCATGGGAGAGGTGGAACAACTATTGTTATCCAGTAGAAAGGAGGAAGGGAAGCGCTACTAAGGTACACAACAGTACATTTTGGTAGATAGAAGGTGCTCTTTGGTAAAAGGGATGAATTGGTCATCAAAAAGAAAGGAGGACCAAGGCACTCTTCATATAATTAATTTAAATACCTTTATTAGTATGGCATGTTCAATAGAAACAACGTTTTTTTTAAACCAACGTGTTTCGGCAGCATGGCCTTCGTCAGTGAGTACAAAAAAAGGAATACAATGTCCTCTTTTGAACAGCTTTTCCAATTAGCCCTAATTGGAAGAGGGAGTGGTTACACAATTGATTGGACACACCTAGTAAGCAATACTATACACATTAAAAGGTGAAATACCAAATACAACTTCAAGCTAGAAGTATCAGAAGACTAAAAGGTAGTTCTAACCTTAAATATGACTGGGAGAAGTGTCAAGAATAAGAAAGTAATATATTCCATAGTACACTAGAACAACAAAACATGAACCACAACAGTCTAACCATAGCTGAGGGCAAATTAAGCAAAATGTCCACTGGATGACAGCAAATGGACCCATCACAACCCTACAGGAAGGGTGAGAAATCCATATCTTCATTTAAACCAGGGTATTTAGTGGCCTGTAGTTTGTAAATCCATATCTTCATTTAAACCAGGGTATTTAGTGGTCCGTAGTTTGTAAATCCATATCTTCATTTAAACCAGGGTATTTAGTGGCCTGTAGTTTGTAAATCCATATCTTCATTTAAACCAGGGTATTTAGTGGCCTGTAGTTTGTAAATCTATATCTTCATTTAAACCAGGATATTTAGTGGCCTGTAGTTTGAAAATCCATATCTTCATTTAAACCAGGGTATTTAGTGGCCTGTAGTTTGTAAATCCATATCTTCATTTAAACCAGGGTATTTAGTGGCCTGTAGTTTGTAAATCCATATCTTCATTTAAACCAGGGTATTTAGTGGCCTGTAGTTTGTAAATCCATATCTTCATTTAAACCAGGGTATTTAGTGGCCTGTAGTTTGTAAATCCATATCTTCATTTAAACCAGGGTATTTAGTGGCCTGTAGTTTGTAAATCCATATCTTCATTTAAACCAGGGTATTTAGTGGCCTGTAGTTTGTAAATCCATATCTTCATTTAAACCAGGGTATTTAGTGGCCTGTAGTTTATAAATCCATATCTTCATTTAAACCAGGGTATTTAGTGGCCTGTAGTTTGTAAATCCATATCTTCATTTAAACCAGGGTATTTAGTGGCCTGTAGTTTGTAAATCCATATCTTCATTTAAACCAGGGTATTTAGTGGCCTGTAGTTTGTAAATCCATATCTTCATTTAAACCAGGGTATTTAGTGGCCTGTAGTTTGTAAATCCATATCTTCATTTAAACCAGGGTATTTAGTGGCCTGTAGTTTGTAAATCCATATCTTCATTTAAACCAGGGTATTTAGTGGCCTGTAGTTTGTAAATCCATATCTTCATTTAAACCAGGGTATTTAGTGGCCTGTAGTTTGTAAATCCATATCTTCATTTAAACCAGGGTATTTAGTGGCCTGCAGTTTGTAAATCCATATCTTCATTTAAACCAGGGTATTTAGTGGCCTGTAGTTTGTAAATCCATATCTTCATTTAAACCAGGGTATTTAGTGGCCTGTAGTTTGTAAATCCATATCTTCATTTAAACCAGGGTATTTAGTGGCCTGTAGTTTGTAAATCCATATCTTCATTTAAACCAGGGTATTTAGTGGCCTGTAGTTTGTAAATCCATATCTTCATTTAAACCAGGGTATTTAGTGGCCTGTAGTTTGTAAATCCATATCTTCATTTAAACCAGGGTATTTAGTGGCCTGTAGTTTGTAAATCCATATCTCCATTTAAACCAGGGTATTTAGTGGCCTGTAGTTTGTAAATCCATATCTTCATTTAAACCAGGGTATTTAGTGGCCTGTAGTTTGTAAATTCATATCTTCATTTAAACCAGGTTATTTAGTGGCCTGTAGTTTGTAAATCCATATCTTCATTTAAACCAGGGTATTTAGTGGCCTGTAGTTTGTAAATCCATATCTTCATTTAAACCAGGGTATTTAGTGGCCTGTAGTTTGTAAATCCATATCTTCATTTAAACCAGGGTATTTAGTGGCCTGTAGTTTGTAAATCCATATCTTCATTTAAACCAGGGTATTTAGTGGCCTGTAGTTTGTAAATCCATATCTTCATTTAAACCAGGGTATTTAGTGGCCTGTAGTTTGTAAATCCATATCTTCATTTAAACCAGGGTATTTAGTGGCCTGTAGTTTGTAAATCCATATTTTTATTTAAACCAGGGTATTTAGTGGCCTGTAGTTTATAAATCCCCAAACTTTCCCTTTGGTTTAACTGTTTAAGACGGTCCCCTTTTCTAATAGAGGCCGGAATATGATCAATACCTATAGCTTGTAGGGAGGCAGCGTTGCCATGGTGTAAGGACTTGTAGTGCCTTACCATGGTGTAGTCTTCATTGCCTACCCGTAATGGCGTACTTGTGTTCCGCTAAGCGGTCTTGAAGGCGTCTCTTTGTCCGTCCAATGTAGAACACCTTGCACTGGTGGACATTCCAATCTATAGATGACATGAGAGGTTTTACAGTTAATGAAATGCTTGACGTAATACTCCATTTTAGAAGCTGTGTCAACAAAATACTTATTCTGTGCAATATTACTGCAATGGTTGCAATGGTCACTTTTAACAGAGCCCTTGGGTTTGTGGTCAAGACAAGTTTTTTGAGAGTCACCCGGAAGATAACTGTGGACAAATTTGTCATTTAGGGTAGGACATCTCTTAAAGCTTATGACTGGTGGCTCAGGAAAGACTTGGCGTAGTAGAGTATCACTTTGGATGATTCCCCAATTATTTTGAATGATTCCTCTAATGTTGTCTGCTTCAGTGCTGTATTTTGTAACAAAATACACTCTCTCTGATCTATCACGAAGCTCTCCCCTTCGCAACAAGTTCTCTCTGTCAAGTAATCCAGCCCTTATACAGGCATCTTTCAGGACCTGAACGCTGTAGCCCCGATTCAAGAAGCGATTCTCCAATTCAGCAGGTTTGACATTGTAGTCTGTTTCCTGATCGCAAATTCTGCGGACTCTTTGGAAACGGCCTTATGGAATATTCTCTTTCATCCTTCTGGGGTGAAAGCTGTCTGCCCTCAGAATGGTATTCCCATCTGTAGGCTTCCTAAAGATTGATGTGTGCAAACAACCTTTGTCATTTTTTTACCGATGTCAAGGTCCAAAAAATGAATGTTATCCTTGCTGTACTCCATAGTTAGTTTGATGTTAGGGTTAATGTTGTTAATGTATTGGTGGAAGGAAATAAGTTCATCTTCTGAGCCGGACCAAAACAGGCAGACATCATCAATATAGCGTCCCCACCATATAACCCGGTCGAATAAATGGTTATTAGAAGGATCCAAAATGGAGTCATTTTCCTATTTACCCAAGTACAAACCAGCATAGGAAGGGCTGTAGCTCCCATGGCAAACCCTTTAACCTGTTTAATACGGACCTGAAAGATAAAGGTGTTATGATGAAGAGTCCATTCAGTCAGTGAGACAGTGAATTCTGTAGGAGGCATCTCAGTCTCAGGCCAGTTACTCAAGAAATGGTGCATAGCTGCCAAACCCTGTTCATGTTCAATGGTGGTGTACAGAGACTCCACGTCCATGGTGACTAAAAAGGAAGCTGTACCTATATTGTTCAATCCCTTCATTTTGTTCAACACGTCTGTGGTATCTTGAAGACAGGCTGGGAGTGACGTCAGAAAAGGCTTAATGAAGTAATCAATGTACTTAGAGATGGGCTCTGTCAGACTTTCATTACCACTAATGACTGGTCTGCTGAGGGATTTTCAAGATTCTTGTGGACCTTTGGAAGAAGGTAAAGAGAAGCCATACGCGGACTGCCATTGAAAGGAAATTTGAACTCATTGTCTGAAATGTAGCCATTGTCCTTAGCTTCTGTGTGGATCCCTTTCAATTCAGTTTTTAGGTCCTCAGTAGGGTCGAAGGTAAGAGATTGGTAGAATTCATCATTGTCTTATTGACGGTAGGCTTCTGTCACATATTTCTCTTTACTCCACACTACTGTAGCACCACTTTTGTCTGCTTTTTTAACCACAATCTGTTCATTTATGGACAATGATTCAACTGCATCCCGCTCTGTCTTAGAAAGATTGCGTTGTGTTTGGTTGGAGTCAATTTTACCCTTAAACAGATTCCCCACATCAAAATTCACTTACTTGGCAAATGTATTTAATGTGGCATTCTGGACGATGGGACAAAAAGTGGACTTGGGCTTAAAAGGTGTTTTAGAGGGAACAGAAACTGCCTGACCTGAGACACTGGCGTCTGTAGTTGGAGAGATGTTTTGCTTGTACCAGGCCTTCAGATGTAGATTCCTGTAGAAACTAAATAGGTCGATCTTTGTATTAAATTCATTAGTTGAATATGTGGGGGCAAAAGACAGTCCTTTAGACAATACCCTTATGCAATCATCAGAAAGGGGTTCTCCAGAAAAGTTGATCACAGCCTTGTTCTGGTCCTGCTCCGTGTGGTTGGATAGTCTTGATTTCTTCCTCCCCCTCCGTGTTGGCCTCTTCCGCGTCCTCTCCCTGTCTTGTTGAGGAACCTGCGTGACTCCTCTTCCTGATCTAAAAAATCTTGGGAGGAGCTGGCCTCTGAGCATCTGGGGTGATCCTCATCGTCACTGCTTGTAAAATTGAAAGAAACAGATCTAGGCTTCCTTCTCTGCAGATGTGATTCTGAATTCTTATGTGTTGGTTTTCTCCAGGCAAAGACCTTGCCATCTCTATAGTCTACTTCATCTCTTCTAAATTTTCCTAGCTTGTCTTGTTTCAATATCAGAGTGAATGTGTCTACTTTCTCTTTCAAGATCTCATCACATTGTGCTTTTTTAGAATTGTCACTGTGTTCTGTGATTTTCCTTTTTACTTCTTCAATTTCTGTTTGGACTACTTGTCTGTCCTTTTTAGATTATTCTATTAGAAGTAGCATTAGGTCAAAAGAACACTTGTTGAGAATAGCCTTCCATTTATAGCCTTCCAGTATTCTCTGTGGCTGTCATCTCATCTAGCAATGAGGTAGTGGTAATAATCCTTTGGCCCTCTTCATGGGAATAGGAAAATCTTGTAGCCTCTTGGGTAAAATCCATAGTTTGAGTTGTAAAATGTCCTCAAAAAACCCCAGAAAGAAACGACTGAAAATGAATACAATGTCCTCTTTTGAACAGCTTTTGGACACACCTAGTAAGCAATACTATACACATTAAAAGGTGAAATACTGTAGCTATGTTATCATAAAAATACAACTCCAAGCTAGAAGTATCAGAAGACTAAAAGGTAGTTCTAACCTTAAATATGACTGGGAGAAGTGTCAATAATAAGAAAGTAATATATTCCAAAGTACACTAGAACAACAAAACATGAACAACAACAGTTTAACCATTGCTGAGGGCAAATTAAGCAAAATGTCCACTGGATGACAGCAAATGTACCCATCACAACCCTACAGGAAGGGTGAGAAATCCATAACTTCATTTAAATTAATTATATGAAGAGTGCCTTGGTCCTCATTTATTTTTGATAACTATTGTTATCCATCAATAATGATAAGCCACCAGGTATAGCCCACCTTGATAGGAAACTATTGACAATGGTAGCAGACTTTATTGACATACCTATTTGCTATATCTTTAACCAAAGCCTAAAGGTGTGTGTTCCACAAGCATGGAAGGAAGCTATAGTTCCACTGCCTAAAAATAGTAACAGCTGCCCAATCATTTTGCTGCCTGTTCTTAGTAAAATGATGGAGAGAATTGTGTTTGACAAAATACAATGCTATTTTTCAGAGAACAAGTCATAGGAGCGGGGAGTGCCTCATTATAGCTTATTTCTTATCAGAGCCTGTACCAAGACAAGAGATCACAATCATCTATTGATTAACAAAATATTGAATAACAATTTGTATTTTGCATAGAATTGTGGACTGTAGCATTTACTTTTAAATCGTTCAATAGACAATCAATATTGCAGAAAGCACAGACGAGGTTTGGCACTCGCTATAGACGGTATGCATTTTTAGTTTTAAAAGTCGCTGCATAGATGAAACATTGTGCCCACACCTCTACAAACATGTGCTAAAATGTGCCATTGTGCTTTCTTTTAGAAACTGACATGGCCTAGTTCCAACATTTCCAAAACATACAGCAAATGAGGGTGTTTTTGTTACCATAAGAGGCCTTTTCTAGGCATGGGCTTTGTTTATAAACCATGCATAAATGTCTTACAAAATTCTGGCATACGTAGAGATTCTAGGATTTGCGTGCAGCAACAAATTATTTGGATTTATCAAACTGTAGCATACAACATATACACATGTTTTCATTGATGAATCAGAGCCATACTATGTTTGTGCGCTTGTGAAGGAGCGTCACAACCCTGCCTAGAAAACGCCCTCCTTCCACCTTTAATGGTAACAAAAACGCCCTAATTTGCTATATGATTTGGAAATGTTGGAACTGGGCCATGTCCGTTTACATTGTTTTTACAGAATAGCTAAATCAATCACATTTCTGTAAAGGACAGAATGTTTTAATCTTATGCAGTTACCTTTTCAACAACAAAAAAAGCATGCTGGTAGAGTAGGCCTCTCGAGGTCTAAGGCACTGCATTGTAGTGCTTGAGCCGTAACTACAGACCTGGGTTTGATCCCAGGCTTTGTCATAGCAGACCGGAAGACCCATGTGGCAGCGCACAATTGGCCCAGCGTTGTCTGGGTTAGCGAGGGTTTGGCCCAGCTGGGATTTCCTTGTCCCATCGCGCTCTAGCGACTCCTTGTGGCGGGCCGGGTGCCTGCAAGCTGACTTCAGTTGCCAGCTGGACAGTGTTTCCTCCGATACATTGGTACCGCTGGCTTCCGGGTTAAGTGAGCAGTGTGTCAAGAAGCAGTGTGGCTTGGTTGGGTTATGTTTCGGGTACTAATGGCTCTCGATCTTCGCCTCTCCTCAGTCTGCAGGGGAGTTGCATTGATGGGACAAGACTGTAACTACCAATTGGGGAGAAAAAGGGGTAAAAGTACAACAAAAAGGCTGCATGCTGCTATGCTATCTCCTTACCAAAGGCATCTGTTTTATCATTAGCATATTATAATTCCTGTGCATCAAACACCTCCATTTCCCCCAAAATATATTTGTCTGTACTACAATTATTCCACTAGAAGTTGCCCGTGTGCATGCTCTCAGATTTGCATGGCGATAGGGACACTTTCCTGTCAAGTTCAAATGTGATAAATTGTCACGTTCGTCATATTGATGAGACCAAGGCGCAGCGTGATAAGCATACATTCTTCTTTTAATTAACGAAAAACACTAAACAAACTAACAAACGAACATGAACATAGACAATACAAAAACTAAACCAACCACCCTCGTCACAACCTTTTTGGGAAAAGTGGCGCGCACAAGGTTTAGAGTCTGTCTTGTGCCTAGGCACACATCTTTGATGAGGCTCCTGGTCTTTCACCTTCACATTCCTCTGATTATGACTGCATGCACCTGAAACCAGAAACAAATCAAATGTACCATGTTATGACAACGATACACAACCTTATGTACTGTACTCCATTTAAATATCTGAATGCTAAATCCTATCATGTTTCATAGTTAACTCACAGATTATGATGTCACAAATGTTCAGATTTTGAAATGATCGTTTCCCCTTCTGCCCCTTGTAGCTGTCACCCTGTGGGGAACTCAGAATCCGTTGCCCACTTTCCCCGGGAGACGTTATTTAGGAATACAAGCTATTTTAAAGGAAGCTTTATGAATATCTATCTAACTAAAAATGTATTTCATAAGACTAAGTACAGTGTAACAAGTACACAGCATTTTGAAGAGGTTGGGAACATTTAAAAAAAAAACTCAGAATCTGTGTTCTGTGTCCTGATTCACCATACAACTGAAAACCCCCACAACACCACAGACATTCCATTCCCTAGTGACACAGAGGGTTCAGCACTGGCTGCAGAGCTGAAGAGTGCAGGTTCAAACCCCACATGTCTAGATGATCAAAATATGAATTGTAAAATATATGGTTGTGTTTGTGTGATTAAATACCGTTCAAATGTCCTATAGATGAAATGCTGTGTGTCTATATCACCTTGTAGTGGGCCTACAATATAATCCTCAAAAGCACAAGCATTTTGCTACACCTGCATTAACATTTGCTAGTCACGTGTACGCTGAATTTTGCACGCTGAGAATGTTGTGGTAGTATTAGGTAAAACTTAAATATAACATTTTTTAAATGTTCTTGAAATATTCCGAGGACCTTCAAGATAAGGTAAAATGTATATTGTGTGAACATCAATGGAATATTATGTAAAACCTTAAAAACAAATATGCTGTGAACATCAGAAAAACGGACTATTTGGAAATTGTGGAACATTGTGAAACATTGTGGGAATGTTCTGTGCAGGTACAATATGTGAATATCTATCACAAGATTATTATTGCAACAAGAACATTCTTGTAGCATCAGGTGAATGTTTTTTTTGCACCCTAAAGGAAACGTAGAATCATCCGCAAAAAGGGGCAGTTCATCTTTTGTGATGTCCCCACAATGTTCCCACCAGCCTGTTCCCTCGACCTAATGAAACATTCCGGGAACCTTTCAAGAACAGACTAAATGCATTCTGGGAACGTTCTTGCAACATCAGACAAATGTTTTATACAAACATTGTAGAATCATCAGCACGACTGAACAGTTTTTGCGTAATGAGAACATTTGCCATAACCTAACAAATGTTCTGGGAACGTTTACAGAACCAATTTTGGTTTGCTGGTTAGAGACCCACAGAGAGACATAAAGAGAGATCATGACGCCCCACTAGGGTGGAGAAACAAGATGTTTAACTCCCTCAGATCATTTAGCAGTATTTGTACACTCAGGAAAGATGCAGAGCATCAGTGGTGTGGATGTGTGGGCAGGCGGGTAGATACATGTCTCCTGTGGCAGTGGGGACTGCACTACGAATAAATTCAGCCCTTCCTCCCCAGAGATTGCCTTCAATCACAGAGCATAAGGTGTCAATGCTTCGCCCTGCACAGTGCACAGAGCAGGGAATTACCTTCTGGAAAGAAGATTGCTGAGCTGAGCTGGGTTTAATAGGACATGGGAACAGGCTGAAGAGGATGGCCTGCTAATTAACCAACCCACAATCAGAGCGCACAATCTGGGCCTTCCTCACCACAATCTGGGCCTGCTTCCAACGGGCCATGTTCAACCCTAGGATACATGATGATGTTCAGGTAGCCAACAGGAGTGATAGAATAACGTCTTTCTGGCAACATAAAAAGCGGTCCACAAAGTAAGCCTGGGGACCGAAAAAGTCCTTTAAGCAATTACATGTAAGTTATAACCCTTAAAACATATTAACAACAGCAATCTTGCATTGGACATTTGCCTGTTGTATTCCAATAATCTATTGAGAACCAGTCAGCACAAAGATATATGCACTGTAGCCGTCACTTGGAGGGTTTAACAATAGATTGTTTTTCACCCGATTTCTGAATGTCTTTATTTGGGACAATATTCTATAAAATTGTGCATAAATCATTTCAGAGCCTACTGAAATGTACCCAGCAACTCAATGGCACATATCTATGGAACCACATAGCATCAAAGGCCATCATTTGCTATGTGGTTACTTATTACAACGCAGAATATTAAATTCGCAATTTACATACCAATTTTTATGCATCTAAAAGCAAAAACTCTTTATCAAAGCATTTTCCATTTGGAATAATAGGGGGTTTCCACTACTTTTTTTAATTGACAAAACAAAGACATGACTAGTGAATTAAAGCAATTGTCTATTGCCACTGAATCATAGCGTGTGTATAATTTTGCCGTAAATGGTTATTAACTGGTACAGAAACCATGTATTTGTATAATAGCCAGTAATCATTCCCCCTCAGAATGTGTTTTCTCCTGATATACAGGGTTAAAGAATGACTCTGTGGTCAGTTCCATTTAGCAGGTCAACAAAATTGATTTGCTGCATAAGGAATGTTTTTATTTTTTTTGCTGTGCTCTGGCTCAGCAATGGTATTCTGCTCACATAATCAAGGATATGCACTGCCTGTCTACCCAAGCTACTACTTGGTCCCACAGGGAACACTGACTTGTAACAGGAAAACCTGCATGAATACTAATTAGCCTACTTGGCTTTAACAGCTTTGGCGAGCCCATCTCATAGGAATTTGCAGAATATGATGCTTTTCCATATTAATTACCCCATCTGAAAATAGGGACAGAGAGAGGGTGAGGGAGAGAGAGTGAGAGAGCGAGAGAGAGAGAGAGAGAGAGAGCGAGAGAGCGAAAGAGAGACTGGGGATCACGGGAATACCTATAAGCATGGACTCTGCTCCGTCTTAAATACAGTTAATTATAACGTGATTTTGAACATTTCAAGCCAGAATCTGGTGGCCTGGAGCTGTGGTTCAGGGACTAAATCCCAGAGCCCTTCCTGCCCAACTCTGCCCACTCTACACCAGGGCAATAGATGGCCTTCTAATGGTATTTATGATAGGAAGGGATGGAGAGAGAGAGAGAGAGAGAGAGAGAGAGAGAGAGAGAGAGAGAGAGAGAGAGGAGAGAGAGAGAGAGGGAGAGAGAGGGAGAGAGAGGGAGGAGAGAGAGAGAGAGAGAGAAAAGCCAATAGTTAAAATGTAGGCCACAACAAAAGCACCACAGCAGTCTGCAGTCCACCCAAAGCTTCAAGCAATGGGCAAGTCGGACTAGAACATACCACTGAGCTAAACCAAGTTCAATCAAAGAGTGCTCCTTTTAATCTAACATTATTTTTGGGATATAAGGTGAATGCACCAATTTGTAAGTCGCTCTGGATAAGAGCGTCTACTAAATGACTTAAATGTAAATATAAATGTACAAAAAGTCCCATGTGGATGTGGTGTACAATTTTCCTTTTCAGTTGTACTGCTTTATGGCATTAGTCTTCTTTGTGTTCAGTGACATTTATGGAACCCATGACAACTCGCCATTTGACAATGAGGTATCCATTGGTTGTGCAAAAATATCATACTTTTATGAATCCCATTCAAATCCTCTCATACATCTTCCTTGGCCATGTTGACCGGAATTCATTTGGCCTTTTGTGTTTGAGAATCTCACCTGGGCTTTAGAGAGCGAGCTAAGCGGACCTCTGTGTCCGCCCGCCCGCCCGGCTCCCCTGCCTGTGCAGAAGGCCTTCCTCTGTAACCTACGCTCTCATTCACAGACATCATTCATGTGCAAATCACCCCGCCGCCCATTGTCCCTAGCTTGCTCTGTCAGATACTTGCTGAATCAAGGAATACTGTAATGGTGGGGCTCAAGATATTTTCGTTTAGTGGAAAGTGGTGGTTCTGTATGGCTCAGTTGGTACAGCATGGCTCTTGCAATGCCCGGATTGTGGTTTCGATTCCCAGGGCCTACCATACGTCAAAAATATGCACATTTTGACATATAAAGTGGGAATAAGGCTAAATCAGGGCTGCTCAGATGGATTTGTTTGTCACTTTAGCCAGGTACAAGACGCACTCATGCACTCCTATTGTATCGAGTCCCATTTGAATTCAAGAAGATTGATGCATCATGACAGATACATATTCAGCCATAGTGAATCAGGAGCATAGACCCCCAAGCAAAATTGACTCTGGCATAAAATCTAGGTGATGTAAACACAATCAACTTTATCTATAGGGGTTCAAGTTGATTAAATGACACTGCTTTGGTTTCAGCATCAGAGGCCAAAAACTCAAATCTTGGCTAAAGCAAAGATACTGTTTCACTAAATGTGTTGATCAGAAAAAAAGGCTGTTTAACTCACCATAATGGTTCCTGATGTCTTTGAAACAGCCCAAGCTTGTTTAATCAAAAGCACAGCCTTTGTCTCCTCGACACACATACCCAGAGAAGCTGTCAACGAGACCACAGAATGAATGACTGTTTAATTGAGGCCTATTGAGACAGAGGATCAAATGACCTTGCTTTAAATTATTCATCTCTGATAAAAAAAAAAAAATTAAAGTGGAGTAGGGGAGAATGGGAGAACGGAAGGTGCACACTCAACTTGTCCAGCGAGCGAGAATACATTACACAAAGACCCAGTATGCAAATAACATACTGCAACCATATTATTGTTGGTGAGGGTTTAACTTTGCCACTTGCTTTCATCTGAATCTTCTTCCTTTCAATGATGATCCTAAATTCCTCTCAAGACCAAAAAAAAAAACAATCAATTGAGACAAACACGCTTTTGAAGTTGTAACACTGCATCCAAACTGTGGTGTAAATGAGTGTGTAGAGTTGAGGAGCAGGCCAAACAATGGGAATCATTTTCAACCCAGCAGGAATGTTTCATTCAATAATTAGATTTTTTTTGAAACCCTCGAAAAACAACCTAGAAATGGCATCATATTGTTAGTCAAAGTGAGATTGAAAGTCGTTACTCATGTTTTGTTGTTATGATCTACACTCCCAACAGTACCGGCAAGATTCTGCCTTCTCACATCATTGGTGTTCAACTATTTAACCAAAAAGCTGAATAGTTTTTTTTTCGGGCAACAGTGATGCCTTTTATATTGACAAAGTCGTCTGTCTAGTAAACTACATAATGTGCCTGCAACAAACCCTTGTCTGGCTGAATACGCATACTTCAGTCCTCAGAGGACTGCAAATTATACACAAAACATTCAGTATTGTGAGATAAGTGAAGAACATTGGGTAACACTTTATTGGGATAGTCTATTTGTAGATCAGTAACATTTCAATTAACATTTCTTTTAAAATTTAAACTTAACTAGGTAAGGCAGTTAAGAACAAATTCTTATTTACAATGATGGACTACCCAAGACAAAACAGACAAACCTGGGCAATTTGTGCGCTGCCCTATGGGACTCCCAATCCCGGCCGGTTGTGACAAAGCCTGGAATCGAACCAGGGTCTGCACTGAGATGCAAAACCTTAGACCGCTGAGCCACTTGCCACACTATCTACTACCCCTAATCCTAGTCTTAATCCTAACCTTAACCCTTATCCTTATCCTAAATTTAAACCCCTACCCTATTCCTAACCTTAAACCTTACTCTAACCCTTATTCTACACCTAACTCTAACCTTAGGAAGCAGTTGCTTATCAACAAATAGTTTGTTGATAGTATGACCATCTGTAGAGCATCTACAGATGGATTAGCAATAGAGAAAACCCCCTAAATGATATTTTTTCAACTTGAAATTTAATGACTTTTCCTAGAATGACCCCAACATTAGAAAAAGTGAAACATCGCCTTTGTTCATATTTCATTTTTGACCGGGCGGTTATAAAATAATTTACACACCGCACATGCACACACACACACGCGCGCACAAACGCACGCACGCACGCACGCACGCACGCACGCACGCACGCACGCACGCACGCACGCACGCACGCACGCACGCACACACACACACACACACACACACACACACACACACACACACACACACACACACACACACACACACACACACACACACACACGATGAGACATTGAGATTGTGTGCTAGAGATTGAACTCAGACAAAACTAAAACTTTGTTGTGCATGTGCAGCATCTCCCCTCCAGGACCCCACACATGACTTCACAGACAAAATAAAAACAATTTCAGACAAAATAAACATTTCTTGAAAGCATTGTTTACTAATGGGGAATGCAGTCAGAAGCTATAAAAGTGCTGCAGGTGACAGTCCCCCCAGTTGTCTCTTTGCTGAAGCATTGAGTGCACGTTTCTGTGCCCAACAGGTCGTAGATCAGATTTTTTTCAGATGTCCAGTAGGAACTAGAGAATAATGATTTAGAAGAGGAGGAGGCATCTGAAGAAGAAGATGGGGAAGAAATAAGAAATAATAAATCCCCAAAGCTGAAAGACATTTTTATCAAAGAACAGCAATATAACATGGTCCTTGTCACCATGACAACCAGGGCAGGATGGCAGCACAAAATGTCATAAGGACGACCCCAGGGCCCACAAGACATGCAGTTGCCCATGCCCAGGACATCACCTCAACATTCAACATGTTCATCACACCAGTTATCGAAAAAATCATCCTGGAGATGACAAATTTGGAGGGTTTCTGTAAATATGAAGAGAACTGGAAAAGGATGGATGAGATTGACCTGCGTGCCTACATAGGGCTGCTAATCTTAGCGGGTGTGTATAGGTCCCGAGTCGAGTCGACGTGTAGTGTCTGGGATGCAGAGTGGAGAGCGATTTTCCGTGCCACGATGCCACTGCAAGTCGTTCACACGTTCTCAAGAATGCTACGATTTGATAACTGTGAGTCAAGACCTGCAGGATGTGTGAGAGACAAACTGGCGGCTATAAGAGAGGTCTGGGAGAAGTGGGTGGAGCGTCTGCCATACCTCTGAAACCCTGGGCCAGAAGTAACAGCGGATGAGCAACTGGTTCCATTCAGAGGAACATTTTTATTTTCATATCTGTAATGTAAGTGATATTCACTGTTCATTTTATGATGTATTGCTGTAATATCATTGAATTATGTGATAGTTTTCTGTGACACTGAAACTAATTACTGATAGTAATGTCTTTTGTCAAAAGGTCGCTGTCCTTTCCGGCAGTATATGCCCAGCAAGGACTGTAAAACAAATACTATGTGCTGCACATGAGAAATAGATCTGCAAAGTCCATGCATTCACACTTGCATACTGTCCTACATGTGCTAATTATAGTTGATTGATTTATGTTCTTCACATTTTGTTTCGTATCTATTATCTTATTTTATTCGTATCTATTGTTGTTGTTTATACACCTTGTGGGTGGGGGCAATGGTTCAAAAAATGGGAGAAGACTAGTATTTTGTAGTTGAGTTCCGCATTGTACAGAATATAAGAATATATCACTATGTTGCCAAAAAGTTCAAGACTGTTATTGTTTACCTTCAATAAAATACATTCAAAACTACTTTCTGTACATTTCTGCTACTTTCTTAGGCTATACAGGTGCTATCTCTTGCAAAAAATGATGTTAACACCTATGTAGTACCGTCAGCAATAATAATAATAATAATAAACCTCTAATTCAGTAATGAAAATAATTAGCCTTTTACTCAGAAGTGGCTTCCATCTGGCCACTCTCCCATAAAGCCCAGATTGGTGAAGTGCTGTAGAGACTGTTCTCCCATCTCAGCCAAGGAACTCTGTAGTTCTGTGTGGTTATTGGGTTCTTGGTCACCTCCTTGACCAACGTCCATCTTGCCCAGTTGTTCAGTTCAGTTTGGTCAGACGGCCAGCTCTAGGCAGAGTCTGGGTAGTTCAATATTTTTCAATCTCCAATGATGGAGACCACGGTGCTCTTGGAATCGTTCAAAACTCTAGAAATGGATTGATACCCTTCCCCAGATATACACCTCATCACAATTCTATCTTGGAGATCTACGGACAGTTCCTTGGAATTCAGGGTTTAGTTTCTGCTCTGACGTGCACTGTCAACTGTGGACCTTATATAGACAGATGAGTTTATTTCTAAATCGTGTCCAAACAACTGAATTGACCACATGTGAACTCCATTTAAGTTGTGACATCTCAAGGATGATCAAAGGAAAGTGGATGCACCTGAGCTTAAGTTTTAAATGTCACAGCAAAGGAGGGTGAATACTTACAGTTGAAGTCAGAAGTGTACATACACCTTAGTCAAGTACATTTAAACTCAGTTTTTCACAATTCCTGACGTTTGATCAGAGTAAAAACTCCCTGTTTAAGGTCAGTTAGGCTCACCACTTTATTTTAAGAATGTGAAATGTCAGAATTAATAGCAGAGAGAATGATTTATTTCAGGATTCACATTCACAGTGGGTCAGAAGTTTACATACACTCAATGAGTATTTGGTAGCATTGCCTTTAAATTGTTTAACTTGGGTCAAACGTTTAGGGTAGCCTTCCACAAGCTTCCCACAATAAGTTATGTGAATTTTGGCCCATTCCGCCTGACAGAGCTGGTGTAACTGAGTCAGGTTTGTAGGCCTCCTTGCTCGCACACACTTTTCAGTTCTGCCCACAAATTTTCTATCGGATTGAGGTCAGAGCTTTGTAATGGCCACTCCAATACCTTGACTTTGCTGTCCTTAAGCCATTTTGCCACAACTTTTGAGGTATGCTTGGGGTCATTGTCCATTTGGAAGACCCATTTGCGACCAAGCTTTAACTTCCTGACTGATGTCTTGAGATGTTGCGTGTGCACCAGTCCCTCCTGCAGCAAAGCAGCCCCACAACATGATGCTGCCACCCCTGTGCTTCACGGTTGGGATGGTGTTCTTCGACTTGTAAGCCTCCCCCTTTTCCTCCAAACAGTTCTATTTTTGTTTCATCAGACCAGAGGACATTTCTCCAAAAAGTACGATCTTTGTCCCCATGTGCAGTTACAAACCGTAGTCTGGCTTTTTTATGGCAGTTTTGGAGCAGTGGCTTCTTCTTCCTTTCGCACCAAAGTACATTCATCTCTAGGAGACAAACTGCGTCTCCTTCCTGAGCAGTATGACAGCTGCGTGGACCCATGGTGTTTATACTTGCGTATTATTGTTTGTACAGATGAGCGTGGTACCTTCAGGCATTTGGAAATTGCTCCCAAGGATGAACCAGACTTGTGGAGGTCTACAATTATTTTCTGAGGTCTTGGCTGATTTATTTTGATTTGCAAGCAAAGAGACACTGCGTTTGAAGGTAGGCCTTGAAATACATCCACAGGTACACCTCCAATTGACTGAATTGATGTCAATTAGCCTATCAGAAGCTTCTAAAGCCATGACATAATTTTCTGGAATTTTCCAAGCTGTTTAAAGGCACAGTCAAATTAGTGTATGTAAACTTCTGACCCACTGGAATTGTGATACAGTGAATTATAAATGAAATAATCTGTCTGTAAACAACGATTGGAAAAATTACTTGTGTCATGCATAAAGTAGATGTCCTAACCAACTTGCCAAAATTATAGTTTGTTTACAAGAAATTTGTGGAGTGGCTGAAAAACAGGTTTTAATGACTCCATCGTAAGTGTATGTAAAACTTCAACTGTATCTGTAAAGTCCCTAAAGTTAAGCAGTGCATTTCAAACACAGATTTAACCACAAAGACCAGGGAGGTTTACCAATGTCTCACAAAGAAGGGTACTTATTGATGGATAGGTAAAAATAAAAAAGCTGACATTTTTGTGGTTGAAAAAAAAGAGTTTTAATGACTCCAACCTAAGTGCATGTAAACTTCCGACTTCAACTGTATGTAAATGAGACATTTATGTATTTAATTTTGAATACATTTGCAAGAATTCCCAAAACCTGTTTTCACTTTATCATTATTGTCTATTGTGTGTGGGTGAGAGAAAAAAAAGTAATACATTTTGAATTCAGGCTGTAACACAACCAAATGTGGAATAATTTAAGGGGTATGAATACTTTCTGAAGGCACTGTAACAGACAAAACAACTATTTAATTCTGTGCTGAGGTGCAGATAGAGGGCTTTCTGTCACGCCTGCTCCCGCACTTCCACCATGGCGCTCGAGGGCGCCAGGCTCCCCAGCATTGCGCACTCCCGCCATCATCATTACGCACACCTGCCTTCCCCCGTCATGCGCATCAGCGATTATTGGACTCACCTGGACTCAATCACCTCTGCCATTACCTTCCCTATATCTGTCTGGTTCAGCGCTCTGTTCCCTGCTTCTGCATTGATTGTCGTCTGTCTTCGTTTTTACCAGTTCTGACACTGCTCCTGTCCTGTTGCATGTCCGTTCCAAATTAAATGTTGACTCTCCTTACCTGCCTCCCTTCTCCAGCGTTGTCACCTACAGCTTTCCCTGGTGGACAGAATACTATCAGTGGATTCAATACATATACATGTGTAGGTTACTGCCAAAATAAAGGAAACCGTTGAGTAAATGAGGGATACAAAGTATATTGAAAGTAGGTGCTTCCACACAGGCGTGGTTCCTCAGTATATTAAGCAATTAACATCCCATCATGCTTTGGGTCATGTATAAAAATGCCCAGTTGCCCATTATTTTGGCTACCATGGCTAAAAGAAGAGATCATAAGGGGTTTAAAGGGTGTGTGTATGTGTGTGTGTCAGTCACCAGACCTCAGCTCAATTGAACACTTATGGGAGATTCTGGAGAGGCACCTGAGACAGCATTTTCCACCACAATCAACAAAACACCAAATGATGGAATCTTTCTCGGAATAATGGAGTCGCATCCCTCCAATAGAGTTCCAGACACTTGTAGAATCTATGCCAAAGCTCATTGAAACTGTTCTGACGGCTCGTGGCGCCCTATTAAGACACTTTATGTTGGTGTTTCTTTACCTTGTTTGGAGCCATGAAAAGGCTTTGTGGGAGCACTTTAGACTGGAGCATTTACCAAAGTGACAAACTAAAAGCATGTCCTTCATGTGTCCTTGAGATACTGTATGCAAGAAGTATACAGGTAAAATAAACAGTTGTCTTCCAGTGGAAAGGAATTCATCTTGCATGGTACAAAAAGGCATAGAGCTTCTTTATATTAGGCATTCTCTGCACCAAGAGGGAACACTTTGGAGATTTGATGGAGAGTGAATTTTTCATTTCTACAGCACTTTCGGATGCCTCAAAGACACTGCGGGACATTTAAACAGGAACATAGGCCTGCCCTACAGGGTGTTGCCCATAGAATTGCAAGACACAACAATCTAGTCATTCCATTTCAAGGTTTTATTAGTTGTATGTAGAGGATACACATCAATAGAGGCTCCTCAGAGGCGGAAGGGGAGGACCATCCTCCTCAGTGAATTTCAAAAAAAATTAAATAGTGAAACTTTAAAGTTATACTTTTTAGATAAAACTATACTAAATATATTCAGGTCACCAAATAACTTATGAAAATACATGGTTTTGCAATGAAGGTTTACAGTAGCCTCAGAAGACCTCTGTAGGGTAGCACCACAGTGTAGCACCAGCTAGCTTCTGTCCTTCTCTGGGTCCATTGACTTCCTTACAAAACATAGGAGGCTCATGGTTCTTACCCACCTCCATAGACTTACACAGTAAATATGACAACTTCCGGAGGACATCCTCCAACCTATCAGAGCTCTTGCAGCATGAACTGACATGTTGTCCACCCAATCAAATGATCAGTCAATGAATCTAGTATTGAAAGCATAAGATACAGCTAGCTGGCACCACTAGTAGTTGAGTAGTCAAATAGAGAGAGAGAGACAACAGTTTAACAGTTTTGAACAAATTAAGTTATTTCAAAATTAATATGAAGAGAGAGAGAGAGAGAGAGAGAGAGACCTAGCTATATTTGGTTGTGGTTTTTTAAAACTTTCACTTAGCTAGCGAATGCAGGTGCCTAGTTTAGCCTAGCTGGTGTCGTGACATTGTATTAGTTAATGTGACAACTGTTGCTCATCGAATGATTAAAGGTTTCTAATTGCGTGATTAACTGAATCAAGCAATTATTAACTCATTAACCTGGGGCACCATGGGAAAATTTGTTTTATTGAGTTTCTATTTCCCAAATGAACTCAAAGAATATCAGAATATTGATTTTACAACAGCCGCTAATTAATCAGTTACCGCTACAGTCTCGTTCTGAACATCGCATAATCCGGTAATCTGCATGGACCCGGGTCTCACCAATGAGTTCGTACCACACCAATCTTAGTTTAGTATTTATTTACTAGAAAGCTAAAATGACGATAAAAGATATACATACACAAAAACACATTCTAGGCTATGGATTAGAACTTAGTATAACGGGCCAACACACTATGGCGCGTGTTACCCAAAATGGGGATTTAAAAGAGAGAGAAAAAGAGAAAGTACACAAGAGAAATATACATTTGGGTGAATTTGTCAACTATGCTTATTCTAACCCTAGCCTTTCCCCAAACTGCTGCTCTTATGGGTCAGAATATAATGATGTAATTACCTGGGGAAGGTCTCCGTGGATTCTCCGTGTGGACCGTTCGGACTGCTCAATGACGCACTTCTCCGGCGCAACTCTTTGGTTGTCCTCACGATGTCAGTGTCCTTTTGGCTTAGGAGTCTGTTCCCTCACCCTTGCTCTGGAAGGGCTCTTCTGAGGACAGACAGCTCTGTAGCTCAGAGCTCACAGCGTAGGAATGAAACAGTGTAGATACCATAATTCGATGGGGAGTGGAGGCTAGGTGGTTCGACTTGAATTCACCCACTTAGACACAGCTACTCATCCGTAGCTTGGGTAGAAAAATATTTATTTTTCTTCAAACTTGCGTTTGTTGACGTTTTAGACCTCGGCTGTAGCTTGGGTCACTTAGTCTCATCTGTAAATTCTTCACTCACAGGTTTTATACCCTCGGGTCAGAAGTGGGCATAACGGCAATTCTCTGGGCGTACCAATTCTCTGGGCGTACCAATTCTCTGGGCGTACCAATACTCTGGGCGTACCAATTCTCTGGGCGTACCAATTCTCTGGGCGTACCAATTCTCTGGGCGTACCAAGTTAACAGGCAAGGTCTAGATTTGAGTCAAATCCAATTTTTAACTTCACATTTCATCTTTACCAAAGCATTCTCTTTGATTTGGACATTTTCCACACTACGTACAATGTTTAAACATCAAACATATACTAGGTAAACTGTTGATGTTACAATGTTTTCGTAATAACGTCATCTATTAACCTATAATAACAAAACAAAAATGACATACATTTTCATATTCAATCTTTCGCCATGACCACCATTGTGGCTGACGGAGACCATTGTTCCAAAGTCCCTTTGTTTAATGTTTAATGTTCTGAGGCTGGTTCTCCATATTGAGGGGACACAGGAATGTTGTGTGGCCTAAGATTTACCAGGGACGTGAGGGGTCATAAAACCCCCACATCTTCAGACCCCTAGATCTCTCCTCCTCTGTTGGGGTTGAGAGATAATCTGTAGGGTTGTGGTCTCCTGTAACCTGACCTGATCAGGACAGTCATGACACTGGCTATGGCTATCCAACACTAGAACTCTTCCAAGTCAAGGTAAGATTTAGATTTTATAAATGTATTGCCAGCGGGGCCCACCCGTGTAACTGCTAAACTGCTTTCTGACTGTACACTGCACTGCATGACTGTAGAGGGTTTACTAATGCGTTAGTTATAGTATGTTGACTATGAGAAACAGTGACATAGGCCTACACTCTGAATTTAAAAAAAATTATGAATCCCGTATTGGTCTACCATTGAAACAGATTAATGTAAAACAAAATGCACAGGTTTTCAGATTGATGCAAATAATCATGATATCATTCTGACAGCTACTTTGTAGCTACTATAGTTAACATTTAATTTGGGAAAGCCTTCCCATCTACCAGAATATGGTTAGGCCTATCATTAGCATGGCTATATTTTTTCTATTCCTTAATTGTTTGAAACCTGGACGCTTTACTTCATATTATGAGGCATGTCTTACTTTACTTGAAAGTAGCCTATAGCCAAAATCCCACCATAGAAATGTGGAGGCAATTATTTTTTATAAAGACTCACTCATAGGCTTTCACTTGTTCTATTGGTTTTCTTTCAACTTTCTTTCATTGTCTAACAGCCGAATCATATTAGCAACCCATGATAGTTGCATATTTAAACCCCCCTCTTTCAAAATATATAATGGATAGTCCCAGCTCTGTCCATGAAACCGCTCACATGTGCGGCGCACATTTTAGAACAGTTTTGCTGCCAGAAAAGGCTCCGCTGATAGCCAGGGGTAGCAGTGGTAAGGTGTTGGGACTGCTGTTGGGACAGCTTTATGTAGGCCCTAACAGTTTATTGGCACCGTTTGTCACTGTTGTAGTCCAATTAATGTATTGTTTAGTTTTGTGTTGTGTCGTGTCGTGCAGTGAGTTTGCCCCACGATTGACACGCTAAAACCACCACTGCACACACACATGGTATACACCATTCAACAAAATGCTTACTTGCAGGTTCCTTCACGACAATGCAACAAATTAAGAAATACAAAAAATAAAAGAATATGATCATAGAGTAAATGTCTCAGTAGAATAAAATAAACATTTTAGCATAAGTATACAAGGCAGAATTTATTTAAGTGATAATGCCCGAGAAGCAGGTGTTTGGAGGATATATTGGCACGGGTGTTAGGCCGGAGACGAAGTCAAGAAAATGTGCTCTCTAGTCAGGACACTGTTGTTCAGAGGAGCTAGCCAACAACACAGCTAACACAATCACTTCAAACGGAAGCTGGGAAGAATGCAAACTAGCTGCATTGCGTTTAATTTTAGCTGTTTCTATTGACATTCCTTTCTATATATCCATAAAAACGATGCCAGGTGATGCATGATTTCGACTGGCTAAGAAAAGCTGTCTGCCTGTCTGTCTCGTCCCGACAAGTTCATTACTACAGCTGGAGATCTAATTTCAATATTGAAACAATGTTGCAAATGTCAGAGAGACAGACAGCAAGGTTTATACAAATCTCTGCAGTTGAAAACCAAACGCTAGTCTGAAAGAAACGGGAGATAATGTCTAGATGCTTTTTATAGTGAAGATCAAGTTTAGAAATTGCCTGGCTGGCCTGATGAGACAGTAGATTGCGCAGTGAGATGGAACAGAGTAAATAGGCATTTCAACATCATAGCTTTAGCCGGTGGTAACATGTTGAAGACACCGGTTGGTTTTAACCAATCAGCATCCAGGATTAGACCCACCTGTTGTATAATGTCCAATATTTACATGTGTTTTGGGGAAGGGAGATTGGGGGAAAAGTGTATAAATTGTTCAGTAACCAGAGTCTGGTAGCGGCAGTTGTAGCATGAATGTACTGTATACAGTATGTATGTGTGTAGCATGAATGTACTGTATACAGTACGTGTGTGTGTGTGTGTGTGTGTGTGTGTGTGTGTGTGTGTGTGTGTGTGTGTGTGTGTGTGTGTGTGTGTGTGTGTGTGTGTGTGTGTGTGTGTGTGTGTGTGTGTGTGTGTGTGTGTGTGTGTGTGTGTACCCTGCTGAAGGTGCCGCAGGTGTTTTTAATAACAGTGACCTATTCATTGCTTTATGGTTTAATAGATGCAAATCAAAGCTACTTTTTGTGTAATTGTAAACTTAGAAAATTGAAAGTGAACACTCACACTGTTGGTTAAATTGTTTGTTATGAGTGCTTTGAGTGCATCCTGCATGGCCATACACAAGCATAAAAGAGCATTTTTTCTATGGTAGACATATCCGTTGTGATAGAAACTACACATTATATGGCAGGTGTTCACATCACATCCAACTAAGACTCGGCTTTGTAATTGGGAGTGATGATCGTATGTAAAATGACCCATATTGCAAGTAGCCCATGTTTGATGCTTCAACAACAGATCTCATACTGTATGTTGAAGAGCCGATGCTCTAATATCATCTGTATTATCCAATAAGTATGTATACTTCAAGAAGCCATTGAGCCTTGAATCACAGAATCTCCCCTGACATGTCAGGGTGCTCTAGCAAACAAACAGCAGAGAACGGAGGACACCATCCAACCTGGAACTGAGTAAGTAGTGTTTGGTCTGATGCCATTTTGAAAGCCAAGAAGAAAAATTAAAAAATTAAAAATAAAGTACATTACAATGATATATTTCACTTTATGGGGATTGAATGCTGAGTTAAGGCTTGCAAGGACAGACCAGATGCAAATTCAATTAGCACTAAGGTGTGAAGTAAAAGGTGTCGAGGCCTTTGGGCCCAACAAGTGGCAGGAGCCTTTGAAGCATCCTCTGAAGCCCCCTCATGCTGTTCAAAGACCATTCACTGGAATTTTCTACAAGAACTCTGCCTCCAAAAATAAAATCGTCTCCCAAGTGGGTATGACACTCCTGTTTCCTGCTGCACTGCTGCTTGGATTCCACCTGGCGATCTGTTCACCGTCTGCCCTGGCCTGTCTCCCCCTGTCTGGTACAGGTACCCCCACCACACTCCCCCATCTCTCCCGAGCTTTCGCTCACCTCCAGCACACACGCACTGTTGGGGCGAGTGACTCTGAACTTACAATGGCTAGCCCCAAGTCGTTATATATTGAATTTCTTTCTTATGCATTTTGCTATTTTCCTCATGAATCCTGCATGCTTTGTTGACTACAAACTTTCTTAACCCAACCGTGGGACAGACGGTTTGTTCCCACACTCGGGACTCTGACTCTCTATTGGTTACACAGACTTTTGCCCTCCT
Source organism: Oncorhynchus gorbuscha (assembly GCF_021184085.1). NCBI lineage: Eukaryota > Metazoa > Chordata > Actinopteri > Salmoniformes > Salmonidae > Oncorhynchus > Oncorhynchus gorbuscha. Next base: position 65,702,645 of record NC_060182.1, read on the forward strand.
ATCCTAACCACCTCTTGCCGGCTATATATTCATGTTACCTGATGAAATGACTGTACAACTGTCACGATCGTTATAATGAGTGGACCAAAGCGCAGCGTGATCTGGGGTCCACATATTTTTATGACTAAGTGAAACTCACAGCAAAACAAAACAATAAATCTCAAACTAAACATGAAGCTAACAATAGTGCTAACAGGCAACTATCCACAGTCAAGATCCCACAAAACACAAAGGGGAAATGGCTGCCTAAATATGAGCCCAAATCAGAGACAACGATAAACAGCCAGGCCAACATAGATGTCAACATAGATGTATACATCACCTAGATAACCCACCCTAGTCACACCCCGACCTAACCAACATAGAGAATAGAAAAATCAGGGAAATGAGAAATAAGTGCACTCAGGCTATCCGGAAGGCCAAAGGTAGTTCCCTTAAGGAGCAGTTCTCTCTCTGTGGGTCCAACCCCAAGAAATTATGGAAAACGGTTAAAGACCTGGAGAATAAACTCTCCCTCACAGCTGCCCATGTCCCTTAATGTGGATGTCACTGACAAGAAGCACATGAATGAGCTCTTTAATCACCACTTCATTAAGTCAGGATTCCTATTTGACCCAGCCATGCCTCATTGCCCGTCCAACATTTCCTCAACTACAACCCATTCTGTGACTATCCCCAATGCTTCTCCCTCTTTTTTCCCCTGCCACGCTACAAAGTTTCTCCCTGCAGGCAGTCACTGAGTATGAGGTGCCAAAGGAGCTCCTTAAACTTGACCCCAAAAAAGCATCTGCGTCAGATGGTTTAGATCCTTTCTTCTTTAAGGTGAGAGCCCCTAATATCACCAAGCCTATCTCTGATCTTTTTAACCTGCCTCTCCTCTCTGGGGAGGTTCCCATTGCTTGGAAGGCAGCTATGGTTCGTCCTTTATTTAAAGGGGGAGATCAAGCTGATCCTAACTGTTATAGGCCTATTTCAATTTTGCCCTGTTTCTCAAAAGTGTTGGAAAAACTTGTCAATAATCAACTGACTGGCTTTCTTGATGTCTATAGTATTCTCTCGGGTATGCAATCTGGTTTCCGCTCAGGTTATGGATGTGTCACTGCAACCTTAAAGGTCCTAAATGTTGTGCTGGTATTTTTATTGACTTGGCCAAAGCTTTTGATACGGTAGACCAGTGGTTCCCAAACTTTTTATAGTCCAGTACCCCTTCACACATTCAACCTCCAACTGCGTACCCTCTCTAGCACCAGTGTCAGCGCACTCTCAAATGTTTTTTTTTGTCATCATTGTAAGCCTGCCACACACACACTATACGATACATTTATTAAACATAAGAATGAGTATGAGTTTTTGTCACAACCTGGCTCGTGGGAAGTGACAAAGAGCTTTTATAGGACCAGGGCACAAATAATAATATAATAATAATCAATAATTCCGCTCGTTATTTAGCCATCTTACATATGAAACCTTATTTGTTCATCACAAATTGTGAATAACTCACTCCAGGTTAATGAGAAGGGTGTGCTTGAAATGATGCACGTAACTCTGCAATGTTGGGTTGTATTGGAGAGAGTTTCAGTCTTACATCGTTTTCCACACACAGTCGGTGCCTGTATTTAGTTTTCATGCTAGTGAGGGCCGAGAATCCACTCTCACATTGGTACGTGGTTGCAACGGGCATCAGTGTCTTACCAGCGCGATTTGCCAAGGCAAGAAACTCTGAGCGCAGCCCTATCCAGAAATCTGGCAGTGGCTTCTGATTCAATTACATTTTCACAGAACTGCTTGTTGCAATTTTGATGAAGCTCTTGTTCAGATATCGGTAACTGAACTGTAGGCAGGGCATGAAAGGGATAATGAATCCAGTACCTGAGTAATTGCGCACCCAGCTCACTCAGGTGCTTCGCATATCACATTTGACATTTTCCGTAAGCTTGAGGTCATTTGCACACAAAAAATCATATGATGGAAAGACCTGTGTGTTGTCCTTGTTAATGCAGACAGAAAAGATCTCCAACTTCTTAGTCCTAGCCTCAATTTTGTCCCGCACATTGAATATAGTTGCGGAGAGTCTCAATGTAATCCTCGATTCAGATCATTCAGGCGAGAAAAAACATCACCCAGATAGGCCCGTCGTGTGTCAGACAAGTGAAAATGTTAATAAGTAAAGACAACTTTCTCGTCTCTCAACGTTAAAAAACGTGTCTATACTTTGCCCCTTGATAACCAGCGCACCATGTTGCAGCGTATGTTGTAAAAGCGTTACATGGTCACTGCCCAAATCATTGCATAATGCAGAAAATACACGACAGTTCAAGGGCCCTGCTTTAGCAAAGTTAACCATTTTCACTGTAGTGTCCAAAACGTCTTTCCAGTTGTCAGGCATTCCTTTGGCAGCAAGAGCCTCTCGGGGGATGCTGCAGTGTACCCAAGTGGCGTCGGCAGCGACTGCTTGCACGTGCCTTACAACTCCACTATGCCTCCCTGTCATGGCTTTTGCGCCATCAGTACAGATACACACAACTACTGTGCCTCTCTTAGAGTGCAGGGTATAAAGTCAGAACATCTGCTGTCTCAGCCACTGCCTGTCACCAAGAGAGTACCCCAAGGCTCGATACTAGGCCCCACGCTCTTCTCAATTTACAGGCAGTAGGAAGCTCTCTCATCCCTTTATATGCAGATGATAGTCTTATACTCAGCTGGCCCCTCCCGGATTTTGTGTTAAATGCTCTACAATAAAGATTTCTTAGCGTCCCACAAGCTTTCTCTACCCGTAAACTTATTCTAAACACCTCCAAAACAAAAGTCATGTGGTTTGGTAAGAAGAATGCCCCTCTCCCCACAGGTGTGATTACTACCTCAGAGGGTTGAGCTTGAGGTAGTCACCTCATACAAGTACTTGGGAGTATGGCTAGATTGCGCATTGTCCTGCTCTCAGCACATATCAAAGCTGCAGGCTAAAGTTAAAACTAGACTTGGTTTCCTCTATCGTAATCGCTCCTCTTTCACCCAAGCTGCCAAACTAAACCTGATTCAGATGACCATCCTACCCATGCTAGATGACTGAGAATTTGTAGATCGGCAGGTAAGGGTGCTCTCGAGCGGCTAGATTTTCTTTACCATTCGGGCCATCAGATTTGCTACCAATGCTCCTTATAGGACACATCACTGCACTCTATACTCCTCTGTGAACTGGTCATCTCTGTATACCGGTCGCAAAACCCACTGGTTGATGCTTATTTATAAAACCCTCTTGGCCTCACTCCCCCCTATCTGAGATATCTACTGCAGCCCTCATCCTCCAAATACAGCACCCGTTCTACCAGTCACATTCTGTTAAAGGTTCCCAAAGCACACACATCCCTGGGTCACTTCTCTTTTCAGCTGACTGCTGCTAGCGACTAGAAAGAGCTGCAACAAACACTCAAACTGGACAGTTTTATCTCAATCTCTTCATTCAAAGACTCAGTCATGGACACGCTTACTGACAGTTGTGGCTGCTTAGTGTGATGTATTGTTGTCTCTACCTACTTGCCCTTTGTGCTGTTGTCTGTGCCCAATAATGTTTGTACCATGTTGTGTTGCTGCCTTGCTATGTTGTTGTCTTAGGTCTCTCTTTATGTAGTGTTGTCTCTCTTGTCGTGATGTGTTTTGTCCTATATTTAAATTAGATTTTTTAATCCCCCGTCCCCGCAGTAGGCCTTTTGATAGGCCGTCATTGTAAATAAGAATTTTCTCTTAACTGACTTGCCTAGTTAAATAAAGGTTAATTAAATAAAAAAAATAAAAAATTATTTGCAGCCTGCTACCACTGTGTCTATCAGGAAAAGTTATCTTCCAAGCTATTTATTGTTTTGTTATACACCGAGTATACAAAACATTAAGAACACCTGCTCTTTCTATGACAGACTGACCAGGTAAAAACTATAATCCCTGATTGATGTCACTTGTTATATCCACTTCAATCAGTGTAGATGAAGAAGAGACAGGTTAAAGAAGGATTTTTAAACCTTGAGACATGAGATTGTGTATGTGGGCCATTCAGAGGGTGAATGGGCAAGACAAAAGATTGAAGTGCCTTTGAACAGGGTATGTATGGTAGGTTATGGTAGGTGCCAGGCACACCGGTTGTAACAAGAACTGCAACACTGCTGGATTTTTCACGCTCAACCGTTTCCTGTGTGTATCAAGAATGGTCCACAACCTAAAGGACATCAAGCCAACTTGACACAACTGTGGGAAGCATTGGAGTCAACCAGGACCAGTGGTTGACTCCATTGTGGAACACTTGACAGTCCATCCCCCAATGATTTGAGGCTGTTCTGAGGGCAAAAAGGTGTGTGTGTGTGTGTGTGTGGGGGGGAGAGGTACAACTTAATAGGAAGGTGTTCCTAATGTTTGGTATACTCTGTGTATTTTGTACGATATACCTCCTCTCACAGAGTTATCTGCTGCACCAAGTATCTGTTGACCTGCTCCTTAACACGGATATTATGTTAGGGAGCCTTTTAGCAAACTCCAAATGATCCCGAAACATTCCCTTTCTGCGTGAGGTGCAGGGCTGGCTGAAGCCATTACTGGTAATGAGTGTGGAGTCCTACTTTAGAAGGTTCAGGCATATAAAGTCACCTAAAAGCTGACTAATGGAATCCTACCGATGTACTGAACGCCAGGGGCTTTTACAATATTACAACATAACATGGCTTTACACATGTTCAATATTCTATAGACATGATACAGATTAACTTTCATGTACGATTCAGAAAGGCGACTTCTCACAAGAGGTTATTTACAGAACTGGAAAACAGGCTGAGGGTCAGTGGAGATGCTGCATGGTTCAGGTGAATTTATTTCCAAGGCATTTTAACTAGTGTAATGAATAGTCACTGTCAATGACATGCACTGCTACTTGAAGGGTGAAAAGGAAGGGTGAAAAGGAAAAGGGTGGATGGGAGGAGGGAGGTTGATGGGTTTAACAAACTGCATGTTTTTTTCCACAAAATTAATTATGTCTTTTGAGTACTGTATGTCTACTCGACACGTAATTTGACCACAAAGCATTATAAAAAAAATAGAACATGAAAACATGATTGTACTTCTTCTGAGCAATAAAAAATGAGTGAGTTTGAAATGTCATAGCAAATGAAAAGGCCCATGGGAAATGAAAAGGCCCATGGGAAATGAAAAAGGAAAAAGAATACAGGTCTGATATAATCATTCTATGTAAGTACAACTTGTTTCAAAAACATACACTGTGATCATTGTGGATCTGTTAACACGACGGTACATCTTGTCCTGGGCGATGGGCCACTTCAACAGGTCCGCAGGTCGTTTGGTAACATCCAGAGTGGCCATTGTTCTTTGTCATTTCACAGGTGACTCACGTCACTACCCTCAAGCATGCTAGATGCAGACCACTCGGAGATGCTAGCAGCATTCAAAATGCATGATTTCCAGCCTAGTGCAAACAAATCGCTTCAAAAGACCCGTTTAATCTATTTCAAGCTGTTGTTATGAGTTGTAAGAGTCATTCAGATAAAGAGACTGAAGCAGGGTTAACATCGGTGCATTTGAAAACTCTTCACATACTTTAACCATAGTAAGAGGTATCAGGTTTATCATTATACCTTTTTTATGATACAGTATGCATACAGTTTACAACGTAGAGAGAGTCTAGTCACGTAACAAATGGAAGAAAAATAAACAGTATGCAGATGTTCTCTAAAGCGCTTTCTCTCAGCAGCTTCTGTTAAGAATCCCTTTTCTCAGGTAGTCAGTCCTAAAAATCCTCAGAGTTGTCATTGTTCGTATTGTATTGAGGGCGCAGAGCTGCTTCTATCTCGGAGTTGCTGTCGTCTGACTCTCCCCAAAAAGCTACAAAATAAATAACAGACCCAACATTTTACGCCTGAAACTGAATCATGAAATTCATAAAAGCAGAGATGGGGTGGGGGGGGGGGTATATTCAAATGCAAATAGGAACCGATAGTCATTGTGAAATGCATACTAATTACAAATGTAACATGGCTATTACAGAGAGCAAGATCTTGAATAATTGTCCATGTGCCCTTTTCACACCCATTTGTGATCCATACTAAGATGGATGATTCTGACATTAGCATAACATAACATCTCACGTGGTTCACAAAATTGCTAACTTATTGCTAACAACTAACTAGCCTGCTTGGAGATATGACAAAGATAGACAGCATTATTTAGGCTTTGGCTTTGTAATGCATTCTAAACTCACCTTTAGACTGTACAGCAGAGTAGGTTTTCATTTTTGTCGTTTCTCTCCTGAAAATACAAAGAAAACAGTCAATAGCCCTGTGTTTTGTTGATAAGAGCATCATTTCAAGAAGCAATAGTTAATTGTGACGGTGGTCTTTCACATTGAGAGCACTTAAGATTTCAAATGTGCATGGCAGTTGTGTCCAATAAGGAAAACCTCACCAGTTGTGTCAAAAGACAAACAAACCTTTTATAATCTCATACAAGAAACAATGGTTCAGAATTCACACAAGTCAAGCACATAACAGGTAAATAGCCTTAAAGGATAAAAACTGATAGTTGCCACACAGTCAGTGAAATCCTAGAATAACCATCAATACAGCTCAGTACATGTCCCATCAATCAAACGCACAACTCACACCAACAAATACCTTGTTTCTTGTACCAGTGCCCTTACCAAAATGTGTATCTAACACACACGTTACAAGGATGCCTATCCAAACATCGAGGAGCCAGACTTCCAAGCCTCAGCCCGTTTTAAAGGAAAGGAAAACCAAAGGGAACTTCCTTGACTCCTGTTCTAATCGTGCTGAAGGACTTCCACAAGCCCCCACTTTATTCAGAAGTGGTCCAAAGACAGGGTTGCTGGGTTCCCATAGCATCAGTGATGTCGCTATGTAAATGTAGGACCCCTGAAAAGGCTTTGATGTGCCTTGATGCATATGCAGTAGGCCGTTCCACTTTTAAAGGCCTCTTCAATTTACATCATCACAGGGCCTATTCACAACCACCACAATACATCCCAATCATCTTTCGGGTTATCGTATATCCATATGGTCAGTTGTTTATATTTTTATGTCCTACGGTGAAAGTATTTTCTTTGAGATGTAACAAAAATAGGGCAGTTTGCGCTCTCACACACACACACACACACACACACACACACACACACACACACACACACACACACACACACACACACACACACACACACACACACACACACACACACACACACACACGGGTTGTGTTGATTCATCTGCATCCATGTGTCCCTCAATTGAAACGCATGACCCCTTTGATTGCCATCCTCACAATTACCCCTTTCTCCCCAAGCACAGCCTTGGCAGAGCCAAATGTGACTGCTGTACATCGAGTATATGAACTCAATTATGTTATAGGTATATATATATATATATATATATATATTTTTTTTTTTTTGAAATCCTCCCAACTCCCCATTTCTAACAGTGAGAAGATTGCTTTCCAATACAATGCATTCAATTATGTAGCCGGCATAACTATTATGGTGTGACCATCACATTCACATACAAATAAGCTTCCTGGCAGATATTTGGATGATGTCTACCTCTTACCTCTTGCCTCAAGGCAAGAGAAAAATAGTATAACTCTGAAAAGCTTTGGCACTCCGAGCAGGCAAATCAAAATAGAGCCAGTCAAAAAACCAAGGTCAAGAAAGTAGATGTGTGGGACGAGGCAAGGACGCAATCACAAATGATTAGCCTGTCTGCATCTTAAAAGGGCACCTTGCATACAGTATGTCCTTCTGAAACCAAGAGCAAGGCTTTTGTTGGGGGCCTTAAGCCTTTTAGATTACACCTTTTTTGTTCAAAAAGGTACAGATTCAGATATGATTCAATTAGATATTCTTTATGCAAGAAAATGGCAAAATGTAACATTCATTTATTCAGACTAGACAAATATACAGTGCCTTCAGAAAGTATTCACACCCCTTGACTTTTTCCACACTCTTTTTTACAGGCTGAATTTAAAATGGATTCAATTGAGATTTTTGTCACTGGCCCACACACAATATCTCATAATATCAAATTGGAATTGTATTTTTAGACATTTTAACAAATTAATTCCAAATTAAAAGCTGAAATGTCCTGAGTCAATATGTATTCCTCCCCTTTGTTATGGCAAGCCTAAATAAGTTCAGGAGTACAAATTTGCTGAACAAGTCACATAATAAGTTGCATGGACTCACTCTGTGTCACGCCCTGACCTTAGAGATCCTTTTAATTCTCTATTTGGTTAGGTCAGGCGGTGACGAGGGTGGGAAATCTATGTTTTCTATTTCTTTGTTGGCCTGGTATGGTTCCCAATCAGAGGCAGCTGTCTATCGTTGTCTCTGATTGGGGATCATATTTAGGCAGCTTTTCCACCTGTTGTTTGTGGGATCTTGTTTTTGTGTAGCTGCCTGTGAGCAGCCCAGAAGGACACGTTTCGTTTTCAGTGAGTTTCATATTTATTAAACATGGGGAACTCCAAGTAAGCTGCGCCTTGGTCCATTCATTCAGACGAGCGTGACACTCTGTGTGCAGTAATAGTGTTTAACATGATTTGTGAATGACTACCTCATCTCTGTACCCCACGCACACGATTATAGTTGAAGTCGAAGTTTACATCCACCTTAGCCAAATACATTTAAACTCTGTTTTTCACATTTCCTGACATTCAATCCTAATAAAACTCCCGTCTTAGTTAGGATCACCACTTGATTATACGTAAGAATGTGAAATTTCAGAATGTTAGAGAATTATTTCAGCTTTTATTTCTTCCATCACATTTCCAGTGCGTCAGAAGTTTACATACACTCAATTAGTATTTGGTAGCATTGCCTTTAAAATTGTTTAACTTGGGTCAAACTTTTCGGGTAGCCTTCCACAAGCTTCCCACTAAGTTGGTTGCATTTTGGCCCATTCCTCCTAGACAGAGCTGGTGTAACTGAGTCAGGTTTGTAGGCCTCCTTGCTCGCACACACATTTTCAGTTCTGCCCACAATTTCTATAGGATTGAGGTCAGGGCTTTGTGATGGCCACTCCAATACCTTGACTTTGTTGTCCTTAAGCAATTTTGCCACAACTTCAGAAGTATGCTTGGAGTCATTGTCCATTTGGAAGACCCATTTGCGACCAAGCTTTAACTTCCTGACTGATGACTTGATGTTGCTTCAATATATCCAAATAATTTTCCTACCTCATGATGCCATCTATTTTCTGAAGTGCACTAGTCCCTCCTGTAGCAAAGCAACCCCACAACAGGATGCTGCCACCCTCGTGCTTCACGGTTGGAATGGTGTTCTTCGACTTGCAAGCCTCCCCCTTTTACCTCCAAACATAACGATGGTCATTATGGCCAAACAATTCTATTTTTAATTCATCACACCAGAGGACATTTCTCCAAAAAGTACAATATTTGTCTCAATGTGCAGTTGCTAACTGTAGTCTGGCTTTTGCATGGCAGTTTTGGAGCAGTGACTTCTTCCTTGCTGAGCGGCCTTTCAGGTTATGTTGATTATAGGACTGGTTTTACTGTGGATATAGATACTTTTGTACCTGTTTCCTCCAGCATATTCACGAGGTCCTTTGCTGTTGTTCTGGGATTGATTTGCACTTTTCACACCAAAGTACATTCATCTCTAGGAGACACAATGCGTCTCCTTCCTGAGCGGTATGATGGCTACGTGGTCCCATGGTGTTTATACTTGCGTACTATTGTTTGTACAGGTGAACGTGGTACCTTCAGGCATTTGAAATTGCTCCCAAGGATGAACCAGACTTGTGGAGGTCTGCAAAAAAAAATTGAGGTCTTGGCTGATTTCTTTAAATTTTCCCATGATGTCAAGCAAAGAGGCACTGAGTTTGAAGGTAGGCCTTGAAATACATCCTCATGTACACCTCCAATTGACACAAATGATGTCAATTAGCCTATCAGAAGCTTCTAAAGCCATAACATTTTCTGGAATTTTCCATGCTGTTTAAAAGGCACAGTCAACTTAGTGTATGTAAACCTCTGACCCACTGGAATTGTGATACAGTGAAATAATCTGTCTTGTAAACAATTGTTGGAAAAATGACTTGTGTCATGCACAAAGTAGATGTCCTAACTGACTTGCCAAAACTAGTTTGTTAACAAGAAATTTGTGGAGTGGTTGAAAAACAAGTTTTAATGACTCCAACTTAAGTGTATGTAAACTTCCGACTTCAACTGTATCTCTAAGGTCCCTAAAGTCAAGCAGTGAATTTCAAACACAGATTCAACCACTTGACCAGGCAGGTTTACCAATGTCTCGCAAAGAAGGGCACCTATTGATGGATGGGTAAAAATAAAAAGCTGACATTTTTATATTCCTTTGAGCATGGTGAAATTATTAAATACACTTTGGATGGTGTATCAACGCACCCAGTCACTACAAAGATAACGACGTCCTACCGGATTCAGTTGCTTTAAAACAGTTAGTTTAATGGCTGTGATAAGAGAACTGAGGATGGATCAACAACATTATATACAGTGCCTTGCGAAAGTATTCGGCCCCCTTGAACTTTGCGAACTTTTGCCACATTTCAGGCATCAAACATAAAGATATAAAACTGTATTTTTTTGTGAAGAATCAACAACAAGTGGGACACAATCATGAAGTGGAACGAAATTTATTGGATATTTCAAACTTTTTTAACGAAATCAAAAACTGAAAAATTGGGCGTGCAAAATTATTCAGCCCCCTTAAGTTAATACTTTGTAGCGCCACCTTTTGCTGCGATTACAGCTGTAAGTCGCTTGGAGTATGTCTATCAGTTTTGCATATCGAGAGACTGACATTTTTTCCCATTCCTCCTTGCAAAACAGCTCGAGTTCAGTGAGGTTGGATGGAGAGCGTTTGTGAACAGCAGTTTTCAGTTCTTTCCACAGATTCTCGATTGGATTCAGGTCTGGACTTTGACTTGGCCATTCTAACACCTGGATATGTTTATTTTTGAACCATTCCATTGTAGATTTTGCTTTATGTTTTGGATCATTGTCTTGTTGGAAGACAAATCTCCGTCTCAGGTCTTTTGCAGACTCCATCAGGTTTTCTTCCAGAATGGTCCTGTATTTGGCTCCATCCATCTTCCCATCAATTTTAACCATCTTCCCTGTCCCTGCTGAAGAAAAGCAGGCCCAAACCATGATGCTGCCGCCACCATGTTTGACAGTGGGGATGGTATGTTCAGGGTGATGAGCTGTGTTGCTTTTACGCCAAACATAACGTTTTGCATTGTTACCAAAAAGTTCAATTTTGGTTTCATCTGACCAGAGCACCTTCTTCCACATGTTTGGTGTGTCTCCCAGGTGGCTTGTGGCAAACTTTAAACAACACTTTTTATGGATATCTTTAAGAAATGGCTTTCTTCTTGCCATTCTTCCATAAAGGCCAGATTTGTGCAATATACGACTGATTGTTGTCCTATGGACAGAGTCTCCCACCTCAGCTGTAGATCTCTGCAGTTCATCCAAAGTGATCATGGGCCTCTTGGCTGCATCTCTGATCAGTCTTCTCCTTGTATGAGCTGAAAGTTTAGAGGGACGGCCAGGTCTTGGTAGATTTGCAGTGGTCTGCTACTCCTTCCATTTCAATATTATCGCTTGCACAGTGCTCCTTGGGATGTTTAAAGCTTGGGAAATATTTTTGTACCCAAATACGGCTTTAAACTTCTTCACAACAGTATCTCGGACCTGCCTGGTGTGTTCCTTGTTCTTCATGATGCTCTCTGCGCTTTTAACGGACCTCTGAGACTATCACAGTGCAGGTGCATTTATACGGAGACTTGATTACACACAGGTGGATTGTATTTATCATCATTAGTCATTTAGGTCAACATTGGATCATTCAGAGATCCTCACTGAACTTTTGGAGAGAGTTTGCTGCACTGAAAGTAAAGGGGCTGAATAATTTTGCACGCCCAATTTTTCAGTTTTTGATTTGTTAAAAAAGTTTGAAATATCCAATAAATGTCGTTCCACTTCATGATTGTGTCCCACTTGTTGTTGATTCTTCACAAAAAAATACAGTTTTATATCTTTATGTTTGAAGCCTGAAATGTGGCAAAAGGTCGCAAAGTTCAAGGGGGCCGAATACTTTCGCAAGGCACTGTAGTTACTCCACAATACTAACCTTATGGACATAATGAAAAATAAGCATTTACTGAAAAAATATTCCAAAACATGCATCCTGTTTGCAACAAGGCACTAAAGTAATACTGCAAGAAATGTGACAAAGCAATTAACTTGGGGCAAATCCAATACAACACATTACTAAGTACCACTCTCCATATTTTCAAGCTTAGTGGTAGCTGCATCATGTTATGGGTATGCTGGTAATCATTAAAGACTGGAGAGTTTTTCAGGATTAAAAAATACGCATAATGGAGCTAAGCACAGGCAAAATCCTAGAGGAAAACCTGGTTCAGTCTGCTTTCCACCAGACACTGGGAGATCAACTCACCGTTAAGCAGGACAATAATTAATACTTTCTGAAGGCACTGTAAGTCAACTTTAATGAGTTGTACTTACCTACAAAATACAAAAATACTTCAGCTATAAAATGACTCACAGCCCTGATCCAATTTGTCAAAGTTACAGTGGAAGCTGTTTGCAACCTTGCAGTGGACATTTAAATATGAACACATTGTAGACTTCATTCCATGCTCAAAATAACTTTGTAAGATTGTTTTCTTAGCAGCCATTATACCCAGCATAAAAATCTGTATTTTTTTTATATGTCATGTTCAAATCACCTTTAAGTAGGAGCAATTCTCACGAGAATGTCAACATCCACAAGTATAGATTAAGTGTCAGACACTCCTGGAACATTTTTTTGCTTCTAATTGAGAGAACGTTTGATTTAGGGAATACCAGACAGATAAAACTGTAATTACACAAAACGCACACGCAAACAATCAATAGTTACATGGTCAAGTCATAATTTTGGGAAGTGCAACCTTGTAGTTCTGACTACACAGTTTATCCATAAGAGCATTCATGAAGTCTTAGTGCAAGGTGAGCTTCAAATTAAATGTTTTTAAAAACGGTCTGTACTTTTCAGAAAATTGGCACTTGAAGTGAATGTGGAACAGCAGAGTGTCTCGTCGTGATGTGTTTAGTCCTGTATTTTTATTTTAATCCTAGCCCCCGTCCCTGCAGGAGGCCTTTTGCCTTTTGGTAGGCCGTCATTGTAAATAAGAATTTGTTCTTAACTGACTTGCCTTGTTAAATAAGAGACGAAGTCTGGTTTGTTACTTCCCATTTAGCCTGCTGCTACACTAACATAACTTGTCAAACACAGTCCCTCTTATTTTGGATAGGGACATATTTTACAAAATTACACATCAGCTGTTACGGCATTGCATCCAAGGCTATGACATCTGAAAACACAGACATAATCAATATGTATGTATATATTCACATTCCTTTTTTAAAATCTCAAGCCATTTACAGCAACATGTTACTTCTTCTCCCCGCCACTGTAATGACGGTAATAAATACATGTTTCCGGGGAATAAATTGGACTATTCTTTTATAACTTCCGCAGGCAGCATGGGAATGATCCGTCAGCTGCTCCACTTCAGACAGGGACCAGACTGATTTTCAAGACTGGGCCATTACCATAGAGAGCCCAGGATGCCAATGACCCCTTCAAATCTAATATTACATTTCCATAAACATTTATGCCAGTTCATATTGTGCTGAGTTCCCCTTAATTGAGGCAATGATCTGAATATGTAAGACAGACCGGGCTGGCCACTGTTTTGCACTCTGGTAGACAGAGGTGAACGTAATGTGAAAAATGCTGCAAATTATAGCTACCATTAAAATGCCTCCTTTTTGGAGAGTCTCCTTCCTGGTTTATGTGATTGTTACATATTACTGTTTACCTTATGTTATATCTACATTACAATAAGGTTTGTGAGCAGGACTGGCATCCTTCATTCACAACTTCATGATTTTTTTCTCTAACATTTGATTATTGTCTATCATTAGGTTATAGGCCTTGTAGAATTAAGAATTGTATGATACATTTGATACAAATGATACAAAGGAAATATCAATATAACCAATCATGTCATAGCCCTTATAAAATAATTCCACAATTACAAATCCGTATTATCCCACTGCATGTGAAAAAGCAGACTTTATTTTTCCCCAATTAGACATACTTATTGCTAGTGTCTAAGTAAAGGAGACCTAGACCTATGACTGCCTCCTTCGCTTCTCATATGCCATCTTTTCAAACTGCACTATATAATGATTGTTTTTGTAATGAGTTAATTGGAATGAAGGTAATTTGATGATGTTCTTCCATAATGGAAAAGCTATACAGGGTGGTGGAGTCTGTCTGGAAAAATAATGCTTACCTTGCATTTCATATACTGTTAGCACAGCCTGGTAGAGAATGCTGCCTCTATTTACACTGTCTTTTTTAAGCTCCTAACACCCACACAGAAATGCTAATAGCACAGGCACTCTAGCACAGCGTTTGTCTAAAGGTAAAGGGAAAAAAAGAGGGAGACCCATCACCCCATCACTCCCATCAACTCCTACTCCCTTCCCAGCTATGACCCACAGCTAAATTGTTTAGATGTTGAATAAAGCAGAGGATTATAGTAGGATGGAGCACTCAGGGGATTCACCGATTCCACTCTGTGCTCTCTAATGTATGAGTGCTCTCTGCTGGCCATAAAGGAAAACTGCAGCACTGGAAATAGTGCCACAGATTCACACTCGGGTACATTCATTGATAGTAGGTGGCTCCTTCATTGGAATCAGAGCTGCTTGACAGAACAGAACACATTGACTGACAGAAATAAAATTGAATATTTTTATTCAATTCAATTCTAGACCAGTGAAATTAGTCACAAATGATATACTGAACAAAAAAAATAAAATAGAACGTGCTAAAATGTCAAAGGTTTTACTAGAAATCGGTCAATTTTAATACAATTAATTTAAAATTGTATTAGTCACATGCGCCGAATACAACAGGTTACAACTCCTTACTTACGAGCCCCTAAACAACAATGAAGTTAAAAAACTAAAAAAAGCGAATAAGAAATAAAAGTAATTAATGAGCAGTAGTAAAATAACAATAGCGAGACTATATACAGGGGGGAACCAGTACAGAATCAATGTGCGGGGGTACCGGATAGTCGAGGTAATATGTACATGAAGGTAGAGTTATTAAAGTGACTATGCATAGATGATAACAACAGAGTAGCAGCAGTGTGTGTGTGTGTGGGAGGGGGCAATGCAAATAGTCTGGGTAGCCATTTGATTAGATGTTCAAGAGTCTCATGGCTTGAGGGTAGAAGCTGTTTAGAAGCCTCTTGGACCTAGACTTGGCACTCCGGTACCGCTTGCCATGTGGTAGCAGAGAGAACAGTCTATGACTTGGTTGGTTGGAGTCTTCAACAATTTTTAGGGCCTTCATCTGACACCGCCGGTATAGCGGTCCTGGATGACAGGAAGCTTTGCCCCTTGATGTACTGGGCCATACGCACTACCCTCTGTAGTGCCTTGCGGTCGGAGGCTGAGCAGTTGCCATACCAGGCAGTGATGCAACCAGTCAGGATGCTCTCGATGGTGCAGCTGTAGAATCTTTTTGAAGATCTGAGGACCCATGCCAAATCTTTTCAGTCACCTGAGGGGGAATAGGTTTTGTCATGGCCTCTTTACGACTATCTGGTGTGCTTGGACCACGTTAGTTTGTGGTGATGTGGACACCAAGGAACTTGAAGTTCTCAACCTGCTCCACTACAACCCTGTCGATGAGAATGTGAGTGTGGTTGGTCCTCTTTTTCCTGTAGTCCACAATCATGTCCTTTGTCTTGATCACGTTGAGAGAGAGGTTGTTGTCCTGGCACCACACGGTCAGGTCTCTGACCTCCTCCCTATAGGCTGTTTTGTCGTTGTCGGTGATCCGGCCTACCACTGTTGTGTCAATGGCAAACTTCATGGTGTTGTAGCTGTGCCTGGCCGTGCAGTCATAAGTGAACAGGGAGTACAGGAGGGTATTGAGCACGCACCCCTGAGGGGCCCCTGTGTTGAGGATCAGCATGGCGGATGTGTTGTTACCTACAGGGTCCTTAGCTTATTGATGAGCTTCGGGGGCACTATGGTATTGAACGCTGAGCTGCAGTCAATGTATAGCATTCTCACATAGGTGTTCCTTTTGTCCATGTGGGAAAGGGCAGTGTGAGGAGCAATGGAGATGGCATCATCTGTGGATCTGTTGGGACTGTATGCAAATTGGAGTGGGTCTAGGGTTTCTGGGATGATGGTGTTGATGTGAGCCATGACCAGCCTTTCAAAGCACTTCATGGCTACAGACGTGAGTGCTATGGGTCGGTAGTCGTTTAGGCAGGTTACCTTAGTTCCTGTGCCCAAGGACACTATGGTGGTCTGCTTAAAACATGTTGGTATTAGACTCGGATAGGGAGAGGTTGAAAATGTTGGTTGGTCAGCGCATGCTCCAGTACACGTCCTGGTAATCCGCCTGGCCCTGCGGCCTTGTGAATGTTGACCTGTTTAAAAGGTCTTACTCACATTGTCAATGGAGCGTGTGATCACACAGTCTTCCGGAACAGCTGGTGCTCGCATGCATGTTTCAGTGTTATTTGCCTCGAAGCGAGCATACAAAGTAGTTTAGCTAGTCTGGTAGACTCGTGTCATTGGGCAGCTCTCGGCTGTGCTTCCCTTTGTAGTCTGTAATGGTTTGTAGGCCCTGCCACACCCGACATGCGTCAGAGCCGGTGTAGTACGATTCAATCTTAGTCCTGTATTGACACTTTGCCTGTTTGATGGTTCGTCGGAGGGCATAGCAGGATTTCTTATCGGCTTCCGGGTTAGAGTCCCGCTCCTTGAAAGCGGCAGCTCTAGCCTTTAGCTCAGTGCGGATGTTGCCTGTAATTCATGGGTTCTGGTTGGGGAATGTACACACGGTCACTGTTGGGATGAAGTCATCGATGCACTTATTGATGAAGCCAATGACTGATGTGGTGTACTCCTCAATGCCATCTGAGGAATAACAGAACATATTCCAGTCTGTGCTAGCAAAACAGTCCTGTAGCTTAGCATCTGCTTCATCTGATCACTTTTTTATTGATCAAGTCACTGGTGCTTCCTGCTTTAATTTTTGCTTGTAAGCAGGAATCAGGAGAATAGAATTATGGTCAGATTTGCCAAATGGATGGCGAGGGAGAGCTTTCTATGCACTCTGTGTGGAGTAAAGGTGGTCCAGAGTTGTTTTCCCTCTCGTTGCACAATTAACATGCTGACAGAAATTTGGTAAGACCGATTTAAGTTTCCCTGCATTAAAGTACCCAGCCACGAGGAGCGCCGCCTGGGGTGAGCGTTTTCTTGTTGCTTATGGCGGAATACAGCTCATTCAATGCTGTCTTAGTGCCAGCCTCTGACGGTGGTGGTATGTAAACAGCTACGAAAAATACAGATAAACTCTCTAGGTAGATAGCTTATCATGAGATACTCTACCTCAGGCAAGCAAAACCTTGAGACTTCCTTAGATATAGTGCACCAGCTGTTATTTAGAAAAATACATAGTCCGCCACCCCTTATCTTACCAGACGCCGCAGTTCTATCCTGGCGATACAGTGTATAACCAGCCAGCTGTATGTTGATAATGTCTTCGGTGAGCCATGGCTCCGTGAAGCATAAGATATTACAGTATTGAATATCCCGTTGGTAGTTCAATCTTCCGCATAGGTCATCGATTTTATTTTCCAAAGATTGCACCTTTGCTAGCAAAATGGAAGGCAGTAGTTTTTTTTCCAATTGCCTTCGAATTCCTGGAGAATTCCCCCCTTTTCTCTGCCTTCTCTTCACACAAGTGACGGGGATCTGGGCATGTTCCCGGGAAAGCAGTATGTCATTCACCTCGGGCTCGTCGGACTAGTTAAAGTAACAAAAGGATTTTGCCAGTTCGTGGTGAGTTAATCACAGTCCTGATGTCCAGAAGTTATTTTCAGTCATAAGAGATGGTAGCAGCAACATTATGTACAAAATAAGTTAGAAAATAAAATGTTACAAACAACGCAAAGGAGAAGAGAAAAAAACACGTAAAAATGTCAGCCTTCTTCTCCAGTTGCCCTTTGGCCCTAATCTATGGATTTCACATGACTGGGCAAGGGCACAGCCATGGGTGAGCCTGGGAGGGCATAGGCCCACCCACTTTGGAGCCAGGCCCAGGCAATCAAAATGAGTTTTTCCACACTAAAGGGCTTTATTACAGACAGCACTCCCCTCAGATGATCCCACAGGTGAAGAAATTCAATGTGGAGGTCCTGGGCTGGCATGGTTACATGTGGTCTGCAGTTGTGAGGCCAGTTGGACATTAAGCCAAATTCTCTAAAACAACACTTATGGTAGAGAAATGAACATCCAATTCTCTGGCAACAGCTCTGGTGGACATTCCTGCAGTCAGCACCCCAATTGCACGCCCTTTCAAAACTTGAGACATCTGTGGCATTGTGTTGTGTGACAAAACTGCACATTTAGAGTGGCCTTTTATTGTCCCCAACACATGTTGTACCTGTGTAATGATTAATCAGCTTCTTGATATGCCACACCTGTCAGGTGGATGGAATATCTTGGCAAATAGAAATGCACAATAACAGGGATGTAAACAAATTTGTGCAAAACATTTGAGAGAAATGTTTTTTTTTGTGCATATGGAACAATTCTGGGATATTTTATTTCAGCGCATGAAACATGGGACAAAGAATTTACATGTAGCATTATATGTTTGTTCAGTATACAAATTGTTTTAACTACCTAAGTTAGACAACCTACTTATTGGAATGTGACACATTTTCTAATTCCATTTTCTACTTACTTTTATCATGAATAGAAATGAAAACATTTTGTGTTTACATTGTGTGATTAAAAGCCCAGTGCAGTCAAAAAGTTGATTTTCCTGTGTTGTATATTCAAAATATTATGCTCTTTCCATGACATAGCTTAGACCGGGTTTCACCTTGTTAGTCTATGATCCCTTATTGATGAAACTCGTTAAATCCACTTCAAATCAGCGTAGATGAAGGGGAGCAGACAGGTTAAAGAAGTATTTTTAATCCTTGATACAATTAAGACATGGAGTGTGCATGTGAGCCATTCATAGTGCATTCGGAAAGTATTCAGACCCCTTGACTTTTTCCACATTGTTACGTTACAGCCTTATTCTAAAATTGGTTAAATAGTCCCCCCCCCTATCAATCTACACACAATACCCCATAATGACAAAGCAAAAACAGGTTTTTAGAAACGTTTAAAAATGTATTTAAAAAACTGAAATATCACATTTATATAAATATTCAGACCCTTTACGCAGTACTTTGTTGAAGTACCTTTGGGAGCGATTGAAGCCTCGAGTCTTCTTGAGTATGACACTACAAGCTTGGCACACCTGTATTGGGAAATTTCTCTCATTCTTACATTTACATTACATTTACATTTACGTCATTTAGCAGACGCTCTTATCCAGAGCGACTTACTTCTCTGCAGATCCTCTCAAGCAGGTTTTCATCAAGGATCTCTCTGTACTTTGCTCGGTTCATCTTTCCCTCTATCCTTACTAGTCTCCCAGTTCCTGCCAGTGAAAAATATCTCCACACCATGATGCTGCCATCACCATGATTCACCGCAGGGATGGTGCCACGTTTCCTCCAGACGTGACGTTTGGCATTCAGGCCAAAGAGTTCAATCTTGGTTTCATCAGACCAGAGAATCTTGCTTCTCATGGTCTGAGAATCTTTAAGCGCCTTTAGGCAAACTCCAAGCAGGCTGTCATGGGCCTTCAGTCTTGCCACTCTATCATAAAGGCCTGATTGGTGGAGTGCTGCAGAGATGGTTGTCCTTTTGGAAGGTTCGCTCATCTCCACAGAGGAACTCTGGAGCTTTGTCAGAGCAACCAGTGGGTATTTGTTCACCTCCCTGACCAAGGTCCTTCTCCCCCGATTTCTCAGTTTGGCCAGGCTGCCAGCTCTAGGAAGAGTCTTGGTGGTTCCAAACATCTTCCATTTCAGAATGATGGAGGCCAATGTGTTCTTGGGGACCTTCAATGCTTTAGAAATGTTTTGGTACTCTTCCCCAGATCTGTGCCGCGACACAATCCTGTCTCGGAGCTCTACAAACAATTGAGGACAAAAGGGTGGGGGCGGGAGGGGTGGTTTAAAAAGACCACCTGAAATTCAGCCTGTTTTTAAATTAGTCGATAGACAAATATGAGAGAGTGCTAAACCGCTCTGCGAATAACAGCTCATTTTCAGTTTTCCACTCCCCACTCAAACCACTCCGACAGCCCTAGTAAAATTCTTGCTTGAAAAATTGCTATTTGCTAAGAAGCTAATTTTTGTTCTTTTTAAAATGTTTATAAACCATTTTTATTGAAGACAATCACAGTATGGTACTTAATTGCTACCAGTAAAAACGTCTGATTTAACCTATCAGACAGATGTATACACTATATGAATACTGTTAGATATGGTGTGATTGACTGTGGGAGGAGGAGAGGAACTCAATGCAGGAGAGTGACCTCGTCTGACAGTATCACCTCAATGCTGTCTGTGCCCGTTTCTCTTGCCCAGTGGGCTATATGGAGTTACACCCATATTGCTTACACAATTACAATGCTTTCAGATCTACAAATGAAGGGCCATCAAGTGTCTAGGGGTAGGAGCAAGCATTTGTTTTTAGACTGGGCATGTGTCTGCCTTTGCCATGAATTCACAATGGGAAAAAAATTGTCACCATATTATTTCTCTGCCGAAAGTCTCTGAACACATTTCTGTCAGCTGCGCTCTAAATCAGGCTCTGTTAGTTTGTCTGCATGTTCGTTGGTCTCTCTACCTGGCACCTTCTGGTGCCTGATCTCGGTTTTTCCTCCCGCTCGCTCTCCCTCCCTGCCAGTGTTCTGTGAGAGATGCCACACACATCGCTTCTTCCTGCCTCTCCTCCAGAGGGCTAATTTCTGATTATGACACTTTGTGTCTGTCTGAGTGATTGGGGAGGGGGGTTGAATGCCTGAGCACATCCTGTTGTCCAAGGGAACGCTCCACACTAATTGTCAAGTCAAGGTTTTTGTCAAGCAGGAAGAAGGCATCACAACCACATCACTCACTGATTACTGGAGAGGGAGAGATCACCTATGTTTTCTTTTTCAGTGTGAAAATCTTTTCTTAGATCAAGGCCAGGCCCAAAAAAAACAACAAAAAAAAATAGGAAAAAAAGCGAAGAAAATATAAAAACAAGCAAGGAAAAGGAACATCTGAAATGCCTACAGTAAAACAAAGAAAAACATCACAATGAATCTTGCACAACAGGAAGCAGTGGCATGCACCCCCAGACAAAGGGGAACAAGTAGTCTTTACATGGAGTGCAGCTGCTTATTAAGTCTCACTCCTTGCATTATTCCTTTCATCCCCACTCAACCACAAAGTGATTTTGCTTTACCACTCACAATGGCAGCAAAAGATTTCTAATGGATGAATCCTTAATAAACAGTTGTTGCAGCTCAGTCTGCTTGGCCGTGACTTATAATACAATAAACAGCACATTCTATACTCTGAAAAACACTGTGGAGGAGAGAGAAAAATACTGAATATGAAAGACCTTGATTCTCTCCAATGCCATAATAGTTAAATGAGCACATATAAATGTGTTAAGAGTATTTCTTTGCATCTTGTATCGAATGTGCGTATTTAATCTGTAAAGCTTATTAAAGGCAGAGTCATTGCTATGCAAAGAGGCACCCAGCGCTTTTCTCTTGCTTTTCAGCGGAGTGTAGTGTTTGGCCAATAGGACTGCCCCCCCCACCGCCTCTCATTCTGCATTCATAACATGCAACATTTGCACAATGCATCTCTCAAAGGCTCCTGAATAGAGGACCGTAATACTCATGTAAACAACTGCAAACCAATTACTTAATGAATCAGGCCCACACATAATGAGGAGCCATACAAAGGCCTATAAATGCATTTTTTTTGCACCAAAGCCTCTGCTTTAAACTACAATCCCTCAGCTGTAGTCTAGGCTTAACTGGGAAATCATAATTATTGTCTAAGACAACAGAGAGGAAGCCATTTTTTGAGTCCAGCCACAGAGTCGTTTGATGTCACTCATCAGCTCACTGACAAAATAAAGCTAATCATAATTTTTTTTATTTTAAAGGATGAAGTAGAGGGGAAGAGAGGAAAATACATAAGGACAGGGTGAGAGAGGAATAGAGAAAGGGGGAAAGAGATGGGGAGAGAGACATTGAGATAGGGAAAGACGTGGCAGAGCATGCTGCAGTGTTATGCTTCTGTTCAAGTGCAGGGTTTCCAGACCACTTGTAGAAGCAATAAAGCGCAAGAAGTGACTGTGGTAAGTGGAATGCTTAAAACGGAAGCATCCGGGGGTGGGGAATCACAGAGGAGCAGGAAAGAGGTGCAATGGTGACCGCTCTTAGCTGTCGCTCTACAACAGATCACTCCTCCCCTGACCAGAATAGGTGTCAAGCATGCAAAACTAGTCATTAGTCTCATTTCAATAATTTATGCACAGGACCAACACGGCCACAGTGGCCAATCAGAGTGGTGTGATTCTCTCCATTTCCTCGACATTTACATGCGTTTTATCGCCTTCCCATGCTCCTTAATGACAGTGGAGACAGAGCGATCAGAGGGTCTGGAGTCTGAAATTGGCTCATGTTTATTAAAGAGGTATAGTCACTGGGCTGGCACTGGCAGACAGTAGCGCCTCAATAGAACTGGGCCATTATGCCCTTCCCTCTGCTAATAGGTAGACTGAGAGACCCGCTGGCCTGGCCAGGGAGACGCACACTTTGGGTCCTTGTGTCAGCGTGGTGCCCAGTAATCACATGAAATCAGAGAAGATTATTCCTCATAACGTTTACCCAGCCATTACCTTCCCAAATGGGCTCCCGGTGAAGAGCCGCTCTGAGGACCTACAATTGCAGATTTTGATGAAGTCGTGTTGATATTCAAATGTGTGAAAAACATGCAGCTATTCAGACGTTCTTTTCCTACCACTCAACACTTTGATTTGAGCAGCCTAAATGCAATTCAGGATGTGGGGAAGCTCTGGAAATGAAGGGATGTGTCATCTTAAAACTCCTCCTTGTAAGTCTTCTTTTCAAAACAGTTGTTTCTGATTTTCTATTTGTTGAAACACAGTTCGTACACATAGTGCAAACCATTTGGGGTCAGATTGGATTTTCCAAACTAGTTTAGTTGGCAACGGTCTGGTTTTATAGCTAGCCTCCTCAAACAAAAACCCAATAAATAGTGAGAGCAGGCTTTAGGCTTGATAACAGTCTGGCCTTTTGTTTTCATGCACAAGTTAATGGGTGGCGCCCCCTTGATCTAATGGAAATTAACAGGGAATTATGAGAGCTACATGCAGATGTACATCATTACCTTTGGTGTCTGGTGGCCTATTTCCATAAAGGGTGTGAAGAAGAACAATGTCCTTACCATGGGTAAGGGTCTTGATGAGAGGAGCGCTCAACCCTCCCAGTATTCTCTTCATAGCCATCATTTATTCCTTAAAGAGCAAACAAGACAGATCAAACATTTTGACGTGCATCTAATTACACGATAATCTATGTTGTGTATTGACATGTAGGTAAATAGACAGAGAGGAAAAGTACAGAAGACTGACAAAATAAAACCTGTACACAGGGTGGTATTCTTTATACAACACTTGTGCCAATTCTTTATAGAACATAGAACAGTGAGACATATGGTCAGTGTTGACTGATGATTAGGCCACGGTGGCTCGCTGTAGGGGTGGGGTGGTGCAGGCGCTGTCTCCCCTTACCTGACAGATCCTCCTCGTCTCCAGAGCTCTGCTGCCTCGCCTGCGTGGCAGACTGTTTAAGCAGCTGATATGCTTTTGTCTCTGTTCCAAAAACACAAAATGTCAGAGTTAAATATTGACTCAAGGCCCAGGTTTCCAACTTTCAGAGGCTGTGTGTTTGATGAGACAACACGCTCCGATGGCTGGCTCTTTGGGCCTTCTGATGAACAGTGGGTCAAAACACAGCGCAGGGCAGGCTAAGCTGTGTATTTAAGCAGTGTGCATACACACGCCAAGGGGAGTAACCGTTTCCACGACACCATAACCACCCTCCACCTTATCTCTGTATCAGGTTGGCAGGCACCCCAACTCGGAAGAGAGAGATTTTCTTTCAATAAAACACTAACTACTTCCATATACAGTGGATTAGGTCTGATATTTGAGAACTACACAGGCTTTACAATCTATAGAGCAGCTAGCTGTATGTCATAAATGACCAATTGTCTCAAGTTGATGACACTAACACACTACGGTAAATCGAAACATAAAAGCGTTATATCTGGTCGTTTTAATCCAAGTTCAGGCCAGGGGTCGAGTTTACGCATCCAAGCGTGCTATGCATAGGCAAGAATCCTTTGAACTCTGTGGGCCACAAATGTATGTTTGGCCTTCCAGAAATGATGAAACAATGGAACATTTGTATGCCAAATATATCTAAGTATCTGTCCATTGTAGTTGTCTTGTCTGTCAAATTGTTTGCTCGGACTAACAAGTGCATGTCACTTTGAGCATTTACAGCCACATTATTAACTCATTACATTTGGTTGCCCAGCAGTGGCTCCAGCCATGAAACTGGACTGGAAATGTTTCTTTTCAAAACAATATTTTTCTTTTAATTAGTTGTGAGTTGAAACTGGACTAGTTCTGTGGTCCTGCGTCCTTGGGGGTGTTCCACACATGAAACGCCCAGTAGGAAATCCCATAGCCTAGTGTAATAAGAAATCATTTTGAATTTCTGAGATTCTGGCTGTGGACTAGTACACAGGCCGCTTTCAGATCCCGTCTTTTCAAGTCTGCTGCTGCACAGCATTGTTTATAAGATAATGAGAACCAATGACAGATCTTTGGCTACACCCCGGTGTCCTGACAATTAAACAGCTGCATTATGCGGGGCGCGAATTATCAATTTGGCCTCGGATCTGCTCTGGCCGGCTGAAAACACGCACTGTTTCTCCAATATAATTAGAGGAACTGCACAGCTCTTCAGGTGGGACTTTGACCCCAGATTCACCTTGATCATCCTACCACAGCCATCCATTTAAAAAGAGCCCATTATCGGCTGCTGTGGGAGGAAAACAAACGGCACACAAGAACTCTGAATGCAGGGCTCGGTACTGCCTTTTTACCTTTAATAGGAATACTTTCCACGGGGCTCTCGTCTTGGCTGTCCTCTTCACCACTTTGTAGTCCTGTAAAAGAAAGGGAGGCCCACACAGAGCTCAGAGACAGGGGGAGGCTAGGCTGGGACTCTGGGTTTCCCTTTGTCTGAATAGAAGGCCCTATGAAGACTGAGGCTGCCAGGGATTCAGAAAGAGGCCTATGGTGAAAGTGTTGCGATTCTTTGTCATATGGGGGAAGTTTCCTTTCAGTGCAGCGATTGCTCATACTTAACAGAAATGGCACCATTCTACAAACGCTCACATCCCAACCTCTCTGTCTCACTGGGCAATTACAGACTTTCCTCAGTTTGAAATGTTGTGTAAACTTAAGTTGCAGTATGTGCAAATTACTTCTGATTATAATTTTTTCAGTCTAAAAACATTCGCATCATTGGACAGTGTCATAATCACAACTTCCCTCGTTACTTTTAGTCTCGAGGCTGGCTATACAGTTTCATTATCATAACCGAGTGATGCATCACTACAAAGGAGTAGCACATTAGCTAACAACTGCCCATACCGAAAATGGTGAAAGAGAGGGATAATGACCTTGCATCCCTGAGGCACCGTGCTCCTGAGAAGGTCTGGCTGGTTGGACCTCCGCAACGCTGTCGTTGAGGAACGAGGGAAGGCCACAAGATGAAGACTCACTCTCCACCGTGGGGCACTCCTCACTGGACCGGGACAGAAGTGTCCTCAGCAGCACTTTGGCCTGCAACCATGGCAAATTTAAACCACATAACTGCTCCCACATTGTGAAGGGAGTGTCAAATTGAACTCCTAACGACTAAACAAGTAATCTACCCAGGCCTGGCTGTGGTACAGAGTACTGCACACATCCTGACTGTGACAAAGAAAATAACTAGAAATTCTCTCTGGTTTAAGCAAAAGAGATTATCCTCTCTCTCTTTCTACTCTCCCTCCCTCCCTCCCTCCCTCCCTCACACACACTCCTCTCATCCATGAGATTAGACAAGTGCCTAAAGAACGCAATCATCCTCGCGTTAACGTGAAATGCGTTAAGTTATCTCCACTTGGCGGAGAGGATTGAGACAAACTGCTCTCTTCCTTCCTCTCAACTTATCTCCCGGGAGACGAGGACACACACAATTAAGAAGAGCTGCTCCATGTGAGGAGGAGGAGGGAGATGGACACGGTGATTCCATTCACCGTATCAAACCAGCCATCATCATCATCATCATCTGAGCGATAGGCCCTCTCTTGTCTTCAAAGCCTGCCTCTCGGCTCAGACGGCCCTTCACAACTTTTAATGAGCGTTAATATGAAGGGGAAGATCAGGACGATTTAGAAACAGACAAACCTGTACAATATTAGTTGTGATCGGCAGGTCATCGGGAGACTGATAGCGTGTACAGGCTTTCATATCCTGAGAGGAGAACAAACACCCAATCTGATCTTTTCTTCCTACTCAACACTCACAATCCAAAATGTCCTGATCCCTCCTCGTGATATTTCTCTTTTTAAATATATTCCAAATGCACCACGTAGTGGAGAGAGCTCTCACAAACCACTGCAATTGAAATATCAATGAATGCAACGGTTGGCCCTTCAATATTCAAAGGGTCTCTGAGTGTGCATGCGAGATGCATGCGCCCGTTGGTCACAGAGTGGTGAAGGCTGTGTGGCAAGACGTGAATGGAAATTCTGTTTGGGCTCGTGTGTGAGAATGAAGGAGAATAATCTGTTGTGTGGGTTTGTGAGAGGGAGAGAGAGGGGAGAGAGGGGGGGCGAGAGAGAGAGATAGGGGGGAGAGAGAGATAGGGGGGGCGAGAGAGAGAGACGAGAGAGAGACGAGAGAGAGACAGAGAGAGAGACAGAGAGAGGTTTACACTCAGGCTCTTCCTGATGCGCTTGGACATGGTGATCAGGATTGCGGCACCTCTTCTCTTTGTCAGTCATATTTTTAAGAGCCTCTACAGCCTCGCAAGAACCCGAGCTAAAATGTTAGCAGCCTTTTCAGGAGATTGGACACAAATAAGATTTATTTTTTAAAACTGATTTATATTGAAAGAAAGAAATATTCCCCACTCAATCAAATGTTAAGAGATTAATCTGTACAGACCTACTCATTGATTTGTGATACAGTTGAAGTCAGAAGTTCACATACAGTGGGGCAAAAAAGTATTTAGTCAGCCACCAATTGTGCAAGTTCTCCCACTTAAAAAGATGAGATGAATTTTCATTATTAGGTACACTTAAACTATGACAGACAAAATGAGAAAAAAAATTATCCAGAAAATCACATTGTAGGATTTTTAATGAATTTATTTGCAAATTATGGTGGAAAATAAGTATTGCCTTTAAACAACTTGGAAAATTCCAGAATATGATGTCATGGCTTTAGAAGCTTCTGATAGGCTAATTGACATCATTTCAGTCAATTGGAGGTGTACCTGTGGATGTATTTCAAGGCCGACCTTCAAACTCAGTGCCTCTTTACTTGACCTCATGGGAAATCAAAATAAATCAGCCAAGACCTCAGAAAATTAATTGTAGACCTCCACAAGTCTGGTTCATCCTTGGGAGCAATTTCCAAACGCCTGAAGGTACCACGTTCATCTGTACAAACAATAGTACGCAAGTATAAACACCATGGGACCACGCAGCCGTCATACCACTCAGGAAGGAGACGCATTCTGTCTCCTAGAGATGAATGTACTTTGGTGTGAAAAGTGCAAATTAATCCCGGAACAACAGCAAAGGACCTTGTGAAGATGCTGGAGGAAACAGATACAAAAGTATCTATATCCACAGTAAAAACCAGTCCTATAATCGACATAACCTGAAAGGCCTCTCAGCAAGGAAGAAGCCACTGCTCCAAAACCGCCATACAAAAGTCAGACTACGGTTAGCAACTGCACATTGGGACAAAGATCGTACTTTCTGGAGAAATGTCCTCTGGTCTGATGAAACAAAAAATAGAATTGTTTGGCCATAATGACCATCGTTATGTTTGGAGGAAAAGGGGGAGGCTTGCAAGCCGAAGAACACCATCCCAACCGTGAAGCACGGGGTTGGCATCATCCTGTTGTGGGGTTGCTTTGCTGTAGGAGGGACTGCTGCGCTTCACAAAAGAGATGGCATCATGAAGTAGGAAAAATTATGTGGATATATTGAAGCAACATCTTAACATCTTCTCAAGGGTAGGGGGCAACATTTGGAATTTTGGATGAAAAGAATACCCAAATTAAACTGCCTTCTACTCAGGCCCAGAAGATAGGATATGCATATAATTAGTAGATTTGGATAGAAAACACTCTAAAAGGTTTCCAAAACTATTAAAATAATGTCTGTGTATAACAGAACTGATTTGGCAGGCGAAATCCTGAGAAAAACAAATTCCTACTTCCTGAATGGATTTGATGCCATTACAGTATCCATTGACTTAGGACTCAAATTGCAGTTCCTATGCCTTCCACTAGATGTCAACAGTATTTAGAAATTGTTTCAGTCTTGTATGAAAAATGAGGGTGTAAGAGCAGTCTGAATGAGTGGACCCTGCCGTGTCACAGAACTTTTTCATGCGCGTGACCAGAGAGTACCTTTCTTGTTCACCTTTTATATTGACGAAGTTATTGTCCGGTTGAAATATTATTGATTATTTAGGCTAAAAACAGCATCCCACATACTCTAGAGAAGACATCAGTCAGGAAGTTAAAGCTTGGTCGCAAATGGGCCTTTCAAATGGACAATGACCCCAAGCATACTTCCAAAGTTGTGGCAGAATGACTTAAGGACAACAAAGTCAAGGTATTGGAGTAGAGTTCGACCAATTTTATGATTTTTCAACGCCGATACCGATTATTGGAGGACCAAAAAAGCAGATACCGATTAATTGGCCAATTTTTATTTAATTATTTGTAATAATGACAATTACAACAATACTGAATGTACACTTATTTTAACTTAATATGATACATCAATAAAAATCAATTTAGCCTCAAATAAATAATGAAACATGTTCAATTTGGTTTAAATAATGCAAAAACAAAGTGTTGGAGAAGAAAGTGAAAGTGCAATATGTGCCATGTAAGAAAGCTAACGTTTAAGTTCCTTGCTCAGAACATATGAAAGCTGGTGGTTCCTTTTAACATGAGTATTCAATATTCCCAGGTAAGAAGTTTTAGGTTTTAGTTATTATAGGACTATTTCTCTCTAACATTTGTATTACATATACCTTTGACTATTGGATGTTCTTATAGGCACGTTAGTATTGCCAGTGTAACAGCATAGCTTCCGTCCCTCTCCTCGCCCCTACCTGGCCTTGAACCAGGAACACATCGACAACAGCTACCCTCGAAGCAGCGTTACCCATGCAGAGCAAGGGGAATAACTACTCCAACTCTCAGAGCGAGTGACTTTTGAAACGCTATTAGCGAGCACCCCGCTAACTAGCTAGCCATTTCACATCGGTTACAGCAGCCTAATCTCAGGTGTTGATGAGCTTGAAGTTTTAAACAGCGCAATGCTTGAAGCACAGCAAAGAGCTGGCAAAACGCTCGAAAGTGCTGTTTGAATGAATGCTTAACAGCCTGCTGGTGCCTACCATCGCTCAGCCAGACGGCATTATCAAATCATAGACTTAATTAATACATAATAACACACAGAAATACGAGCCTTAGATCATTACTATGGTCGAACCCGGAAACTATCATCGAAAAAGCAAGACGTTTATTCTTTCAGTGAAATACTGAACCGTTCTGTATTCTATCTAACGGGTGGCATTCATAAGTCTAAATATTGCTGTTACATTGCACAACCTTCAATGTTATGTCATAATTACGTAGAATTAAGGCAAATTAGGCGGCCCAAACTGTTGCATATAACCTGACTCTGCATGCAATGAACGCCAGAGAAGTGACACAATTTCACCAGGTTAATATTGCCTGCTAACCTGGATTTCTTTTAGCTAAATATGAAGGTTTAAAAATGTATACTTCTGTGTATTGATTTTAAGAAAGGCATTGATGTTTATGGTTAAGTACACATTGGAGCAAGGACAGTCCTTTTTCGCGAATATGCACCGCATCGATTATATGTGACGCAGGACACGCTAGATAAACTAGTAATATCATCAACCATGTGTAGTTAACTAGTGATTATGATTTTTATAAGATAAGTTTAATGCTAGCTAGCAACTTACCTTGGCTTACTGCATTCGCGTAACAGGCAGGCTCCTCGTGGAGTGCAATGAGAAGCAGGTGGTTAGAGCGTTGGACTAGTTAACAATAAGGTTGCAAGATTGAATCCCGAGCTGACAAGGTATTAGTATCGGCCAAAACGATGTCCAAAAATACATATTTCCAATTGTTATGAAAATTTGAAATCGGCCATTCCGATTAATCGGTCGACCTCTATATTAGAGTGGCCATCACAAAGCCCTGACCTCAATCCTATAGAAAATGTGTGGGCAGAACTGAAAAGGCGTGTGCGAGCAAGGAGGCCTACAAACCTGGCTCAGTTACACCAGTTCTGTCAGGAGGAATGAGCCAAAATTCAGCCAACTTATTATGGGAAGCTTGTGGAAGGCTACTCAAAACGTTTGACCCAAGTTAAACAATTTAAAGGCAATGCTACCAAATACTAATTGAGTGTATGTAAACTTCTGACCCACTGGGAATGTGATGAAAGAAATAAAACATTCGCTCTACTAATATTCTGACATTTCACATTCTTAAAATAAAGTGGTGATCCTAACGGACCTAAGACAGGGAATTTTTACGAGGATTAAATGTCAGAAATTGTGAAAAACTGAGTTTAAATGTATTTGACCAAGGTGTATGTAAACTTTCCGACTTCAACTGTACATGTGTCAAATTAACAATGACAACCCTGAGCACACAAACAAAGCAAGCAACAGAGGATTCAGGAAGGAAGATGAGTAGCAATGATGGTACCTTACTCTTATCTCAATCTTTCATCCTCTGTGGGCCTGGTGAATAGTCTGTCATTTCATGGCCGGTTTAATTGGGCATGCTCTGCTGCAAGGTCAATGAGTAGGGAATTTCAAAGACTCCCGCCTCTGTTGTGAAGAAGGTCTAATGGCTGCCTCATTCACGTGGGCCTGGGCCACAGCAATACTTCAGCTAATAACAAATTAAAGGCCTGTGTTTTTCAGGACAATAAGCCACAGGATGAAAGGAGTCTGGGCAGAGCCTGTTATTTGCGATTAGCACATGGGTCAGAGTTTCCTTTGGCCAAGGTCACCCTGTGTAGCAATCTGACGAACGGGAAGCACTACATTTCACACACACACAAAGTGTGAGTCTGTCTGTACAGATGTTTTATCCGGGTCTCCTGAGTGGCGCAGCAGTCGAAGGCACTCTGCATCGCAGTGCTAGAGGCAGAACTAGAGACCCGGGTCACAACCGGACGTGAACGGGTGTCCCATTGGGCGGCGCACAATTGGCCCAGCGTTGTCTGGGTTAGGGGAGGGTTTGGCTGGGGCCTTTACTTGGCTCATCGTGCTCTAGCAACTCCTTGTGGCGGGCCTGGAGCCTGCAGGCTGACCTCGATCGTCAGGCGAATGGTGTTTCCTCCGACACATTGGTGCAGCTGGCTTCAAAGTGAAGCGGGTGGGTGTTAAGAAGCGCGGTTTGGCGGGTCATGTTTCAGAGAACGCATGACTCAACCTTCGCCTCCCGAGCCCTTTGGAGTTTGCAGTGATGAGACAAGATCGAAAATAGAAAAAGGGGTTAAAAAAAATCCAAATTATATTAAAATAAAGAAATAAGTATATCCTCGTAATGCATGACATGTTCTTCCTGAGCATGACAGAGTATGTACTGTAAGAAAAGGTACTGTACCCTGAAGTGTATTGTGAGATGCATACCTTGGCACTATAGGAGGCGTTGTATGGCAGCAGCAGTGGAGTGAACAGCTGGACGAGGCGCTCGGGGGTGAGGACATGGTAGTCCTTCAGCAGAAGGGCGTGCTTGAACCAGCGATCCCACAGAGGAGCAGCATCAGGGGGGAGACGGGAGCTGCAGCATGGAGGACACGATGTACCGTGAGCGAGGATCACAGGCTTGTATCTTACCACAGTAAGATACAACATAAACATACTTTATTACAGTGAGAGAATGCATTTATACATATACTGTCCATCTATATAGTGTAAACACTCCAAATATAAACAATTATGGAGTTGGGTCATTCATGCATGTAATGGTGAGAAAGAAAAACACAATGAAAAGAAACACACAAGGTGTGCCTAAAGAAAAGGTAGCGTTGTTTGACATCTTGATATATTGACCAAAGTTAGCTTATTTTATATTTGTGAATTGAAGTTAACCTAATGACACATAAGTTGGCTACATACTGAGAAAAGGTCAAGCGACCACAGTAGGGTATAAAAGATACTGTATCTCAAGACACTTTCTTTTTGCCTGAATACAATAAGGTATTCAGGCATAGCAGAGCTTGGAGCTATGGTTCAAAATGGAGCTCCTCATTATCAAAAGAAACCAGTCACAGATAGGGCATTTCATTTGCTCATGACATTCACACACACACAGAGTTACTGCTTGAGGTAACACCAATGACCTTTACATTTGTGGAGGATGGAGATGTGTTCACGGACATTCAATTCAAATCTCAACCTGTTCTAAATATGTGCTTCCCCTCTCCTCTGAACTCCAATCAAACCTTCAAGAAAAATGCACAGGAACTAATCTGCTCTTTGTCTGAAAAGTGGAATTCATCTTTGAATCGGTTCACTTTTCATTTGGACGGTGAGATTGTCTATTGGACTCGGTCACTTTTAGAGCACTGATATCTCTGCTCAATGACTCCATTATAGCTCACATTTACTACAGGAGCAGAGTTGAAAATGTTCCCGTCTTGACTCACTCAGACTTGATGGAATATTTAGCAAATATAATACTAAGGGACCCTGAAGCAGCAACACAAGACCAATTGAAGCATTTTTCTACCTGGGTTTTTACAGCACATACATGCCGTCTTAAATAATTATCAAGTAAGTATCCAAAAATAATATCAAAAGCAATGAATAATTTTCTCTAGAAAAACAAAAGGACGCAAAGGAGAAAATAAACATTCTGTACATGAAGGCTCAATTTCAAAGGGTCGTAACATTACTGACCAGCATGAACCTGAAGATCATTTTAACTGCCTCACCTAACACACACTTCTATATACGATTGAAAAGAAATGCATCAAATTATACATTTTCAAAACAGTGACATCAAAAAAAAAAAAAAAAAAGACTTATCTGGTGCTGAGTTCAAAGAAGCCTTACCTTATTTTCCTGGGCTCAGTGGTGGACCAGTTGGAGCTAACTAGCTCTTCGGGTAACAGGCAACCCATTGACATGGTCCATGACAACCTCTGAAGCTGGTGAAGGACGACTGCTCCACATGCATCAAGGTCCTCTCCATTCAAGCCTGCCCTGGCGTTACAAAGGCTGACGAATATATAGAGCGGAGTGAGCCATCGCCATGGAACCCGGGGTTCAGCCTAGCAGCCCACAGGTCAGGAGTATAGAGCACAGCAGCTGTTCTCAGTACACCCCATGTTAGGGATGAGCCCCAACACACACAAGCCCCAAACACATGGCAAAGGCCACAGCAAGAGACAAACGCACACAATCCACCGTCTTGACAACCAGGTGACCGTAGTTCTGATCATTCTGGCAAAAAGGCAAGAAGTTGGGAATGTTATTTCCTTCCCTGCGATTCTATTGCAAACACTTATTGATAATAAAACATTTGTATCTTTATCCTCTTGTACAAAAATGTAATATATTTAGAAAAGTGTTCACTTTCGTTTCAAATGACACATAGCCAGTGCATTTCAATGACTCCCAAATGCCAAGAGGACCATAATTCAGCAGCAAAGTGTGGTTACTATGACAATCCTGTGTCTTTGAAAAACCCTTAGAAACCAAGATGTGCTGCAAGAGCATTGTTGGTGCCAAGTGATGACACTTAATTTAAAGTGAGAGCCCTTGGCGGCAGGCAGGTTGATACATTTTCCCCAGATCCATGAACACTGGTTGATAATGAAAATAATTGCAGCCAAACTCAAGGCAAAGACCAAAATCGTTTCTAAATACGGAAAGAGCTTACCTGATCACTTTATTGCGTTTGCTATCGCCAAGTGACGAGACACAGTACACACTTCTTTCTCCTCTGTGGAATCGTTGTTCGATGCTCTCCAGTAGATGGAAGAATCCCTCCATGGACAGTCTGAAAGAACATGTATATCAAATGAAGACACAGAAACAAAAAGTATGACTGATTTGAACCATACGTGTTTACAGATTTTTCCTCTCTCTGTGTGTGTTTAAGGGGTCAAGGCACTATGGTAGCATTTGTATTGACTGACATGTTAACCAATGTCAGAGATGGGCCTTCAACCATTCAATTCGATGTCAATTGATGCGGAGTGAATACCAGGCAGGAAAATAAAGTGCCTCAGCACTGGGTACACAGCTAATAAACTGAGGGATTAGGAGCATAGAACAAAACTGTTCTTGTGTCTCATTTCAATATAACAGGTGCCTGGAAATTATTATAGAAAAACATTAATTTCATCCATATTCGGACAGCTAACATAGCTCAACCTCCCAACAAGAAAAAACCCAAGATGATTTCTTTTGGTGAGAGATTTACACTTTAATCTGGCCATGTGAGGCTGTAAAATGAGAAATGGGTGCCTAATGCATGTGGATTGGGGGAATCCATCTCTTTCTTGAACATTAAGCTCTGGGTGGCCCTCATTGAATTCCCCAGAAACCCCAACCGAGATCCTGAGCCCCCCAACATAAAAGGGGCAAAAAGAATGTATGACAATCTATAATGGGCTCCGGGGTTAGAGGTCAGCAAACAATTGCTCCTTCCCTTTTGCAGGTTGTTTCCTGGTAACATCCTGATTAAGCTGGCAGCTTGAATTATATCCATGACATGTAGTGCACCATCCATCTGCGCTAAGTCCTCTTCAATGCAGCTGAAGTAGCATGGGTAAAAGCTCTGCCTTTTTTCCTCCCGTCAGCGTGGGCCTTGAAATTGTCATCAACTTACTCTACATTTTATTTGTCAGTGCTCTTCAAAAAGGGACCTTTTAACTAAAAAAAGGGAATTAGTTGTGTGCACCAAACCTCTCCGTATTATTGTGAGGGCTTCACCGCGAGGTCTCACACACAGCAACACCAAACGTGTGGTATGTCTGAGTCTCGACATCATCAGGAGTGTATTATTACTAAGGATGGAGGGGGGGGGTCAGCCTCTGGTGAGTGATATAACACTGACACTGTGTACAGTAGAGATTTCACCATGATTTCCTAAAATGTAATGGTCTCAACATGAGTGATTGGTGTCAGATCACTTTCAGGGCATTTCTTTCACACACAAAGAAAAGGGAAAATGCTGGAAAATACTAATAGTTGTATCAAGTGGAGAGACCTGGTTAAACAAATAACACTGTACAATAATTCTCACTATTAAACGGTTATATGTGAGAGTACACAATAACCAGTCAATTCAGACTAACCAGTACAATCCAGACAGCCTTTGTCCGTTTGGAACCATTTCTAAGTAATGCCCTTGATTGAGGGGGTTCGTACTCAGACACTTCATATAGCTACAGAATCTCCACATGATTTTTAGAAGAAAAAAAACCATCTCACAGCTGACATAGCCATGACGTTGTTGTCTTAACAACATAATACAAGTCATTCCCAGTCACCACAAGAGACATTACACAGCATCTTCTAATTATGTACATATTTCCATCGTTACAAAAAAGACATTCAATTACTTTTTAATCACTTATTTGTTAATATTAAGATAATTTTACTGCACTAAAGAGAGCTTACAGGTAAGCATTTCACTAGCAGTGTATCAGTGTTTCTTTTAATTTTTTACTTGTCATGTTTTGTGTGGACCCAAGAAAGAATAGCTGCTGCTTCTGCAAAAGCTAATGGGGATCCTAAATAAATAAACACTGCATCCCTGTGAAAGACTCCAGCCATTACGATGAGCACTAAAGAAAACCCAAGAGGTTTTCTGTTCTCTACTCCCTCACCCAGGTCACACCAGGGGGAAATATAATGGAATAATGGAATGAATTGCCAACGCTTGTTTTCCTGCCTGGGAGCTGAATGGGAAAAGCGATATAAACTCTAACCTTGACGTTGAGTGAGGCCGCGTGGCACTGGAGACAGGCTGCTCTGAGCGTCACATCAAAGCTTTGTGCCCCCCCCCCTCATACACAGGGCTCCATGTTAACAATGGAGAGCTCAGATTCTCCCCTCCCCATCGCCGCCACAACCAACCACTCTACAGCTTCTCTAAAGGGCACAGTGGAACATTTAAATAGAGTACACAACATCTAAACAAAAACATTCATTGTTCAGGTTCTAAGTACAATCATTTGTCTGTTTTATTTTCATTCCATGTCAAACTTCAACCCTGATACCAAGCAAACAATACATTTTTGTTGTTGTAGCAGATCAAATGTTAAAATAGTTTGGACTGTAAAAAGAAATGCTGTATTTTGGTGGCCTTGGAAAACATTTGTACAATACACATGTACAAATGGAAGATGAGGCCTATGCATTGAGGAATATACACCCATACATTGCAAAATCTAAATCACAGACAAGCTACAGTTATTTATAAGAAATACCTTTGAGTTTCACCCCCAAACAGTTACTTGTCTACCAACACATATACGGAGAATTATCTTAACACACCGAGGAAAGATGCGTATTATAGCTACGTCTATAGCCTGCCATCAGACTTTTTTCAGAGGACAGGAAAGATCTGGATTAATGGACAGAAATTGTCACTCTGTTCACTGTGCAAGCCATCACAAGCCATCCTTAAAATCAGAGGACACCAAGCGCTGGATTTCATAGTGTGAGTGCCTGTCCACATGCCCACCCTCCAGAACACTCTATGGAGCCACAAATGTCCTCCTCCACTGAGACTTCCTGAGGTCTCCCAAGCAGAAAATTGCTCTGTTACAGCATTATCTTGGATTAAGGCAATAATGTTTGTCACGGGTCCTAAACCCTCCCTATAAGGTGCACTGGGGCTAAAGCGGCTGCTGCTGAGAAGAAGTGAGTGCGGTGGGTCGTGTGGAGCGGGACTCCCACCATCCTCTCTGGCGGCTACAGATGTGGCGCAAGTCAACTGTCTTGAGCAGAATCCCCAGTGCAGCTTAGCTATCCTGCAGCCCAGTTCAGCTTGGCCACTCTGGAACATGCTCATGTAAAGCTGTAGCTTCACTGCTTTAGCCTGCCCCTCTGTTTAATTTACTCAACAATAAAACTGAATTAAACAGATAGGCTGGGAGGTAAATGTAGAAAAATGTTTACAAAATAAAAAATAACTGTGTTTGTTATGATGGCTGACATAAGGGTTTAATTGAATGTCCTCAAATGAATAGACAGTTCTTTCCAGTGCAGTGCAACACTTCACTGAGACCGAAATGTACAGTACATAAGGAACTCCTACCTTTTCAATGGGATTTCTGGAGACGTGGATTCGCTACGTGATTCTGGTCTGTTCCTAGGCTCTGGAGTGTCCAGTGATTGACTGTGAACACTGGCGCTGCGGAGCTCCCTCTCGCTGGGTGGAATAGCACTCCTCTGTGGTGGGCTGTCTGTCCTCCTGGTGTGGCTGGCTGTATGGACTACACCCTCTGGCACCTTTGGTAGCTCAGCCAGGTCAGACTCAGTCAGGGAGGTGGACAGGTCACTATCAATGCTGGTCACTGACAGCTCCATACTGGAACTGGATCTACTGAAGGTTTCACTCTTCTCTAAAAACACATAAACAATAGGCTATTTGAATCAGTGTGTATATGTAGCATTATAAGTCAAAATATATGCATTTCAGCAATTCCTTAAAAGGAACACGTTTCAATCAGATTGCTAAGGAATAAAATACTAGCTAGTACAGTGAAACAACGTACAACATACAGAGTCTGGATATCTTCTGGCATTTAATATCTTTCAGTAATAAGATCACCAACCTGGCACATCTTGAGATTCTTTTCCCAAGTCAGTTTGAGGCAGTGATCTTTGCAGAACTCTCTCCACATCTTCTTTTATGCTCTCCTGATGACCAGACCCTCTACCCAGAGTGTATTCTGCAGGTGAATTCCTGTCCCACATATGGCTGATAGTGCTGGGCGATGGGCTATTCTTCTCAGGCCTCGTCAAGGTCACCCGAGGTGAAGTCAGTTGTTCATCACCTCCAAAAGGCACGCCGGCGCTGGCTGTTAAGGTACGAACAGATGGAACCACTGCCGCCGTCCTTTCATGTTTGTCACACAAATTACAGCCGTCGGGGGAATCGTTTGAGCCTGAAATGTCAACTGATAAAGACGCTCCGCTGTCGGCAACGACCTCTCTGGAAACTTTGGAGTCATTCGAAAGGCCACTTTGCAGGCATTCCGAGACATGTGATGGATGATTTGGCGAATGACGCTCCGCTTGTCGTAAGTGTATACTTGCGGTAGCATCTTCAGCCGCGGAACTTCTGGAGGTCTGGCGACCCATGAAGATTACAGATGGTTGGCGTAAACCCCTGGCCTGTGGTGAGGGGGACTCACCCTGAGGATGGCAATTCAAAAATCTGCCTGAAAAACAGGAAACAATTTTTTTAAAAGGTAACCCATTCACGGTTACTCAATGTCAAATAGCAAAATGTTTATCAAAAGCAATGCATTTTGGAGATCATATCTAGGGATACAGGTGTATTGTGTAACTCCAGTTAAACTGACTGCTAATTCATATCATTATGCTCAAATCCCCAAGAGCAACATTTTTTCTTGTCACAGTCCACATTCCAATTTGAGCAATGAAAATTCGAAAGACAATGGTACTTCAATTAATATAGAATCATAATAACACGACGTACCATACCATGGCAAAATAGCGTGAAATGGTCAAGGATACCCTTCAGCCACAAGCAGCAAAGACATTTCAAATTGGTGTAATATTGCTCCTACAATTTTCTGCTTCTATAATTCTGTTTATTCTCCTAAAAATGCAACACTTGCAAATTAGGTTACGGGCCTTTTCTTCAAAAACAAACAGCGGAGTGTTTTAAAAGTATCACTTTTTTCTGTTAAAAACGTTGTTTATTTGGGTCAAGGTCATATTTATTTCCAAAACCCTCTTTCAGAAGAATGTTACACGATCAATGTTTTAACTTCTAATCGTATAAGCAATCCTCTGTACAAGTTGTGATTCATGTCTGCTGTGGCACCAAGGGGGTCGGAGAGAAAGCTAAAAAAAAAACCTTCCTCCAAACATAATAACAAAAAGTATGGCTTCTGTTTCTTTTCTGATAAGAGTCTTAAATACCAAACAGTTAGCTGCTTAATAACATTCACTGTAAACCATGCAGCTCTGCCCAGCAGATCCACAAAGTAGGTAAAAAATAGGAAAAGTTAATTTCTTGGCTGAGTGATTCCATCGGTAGCTGCAGGGCAAAGTAGAAAGTGTTTCACTAAAGTAGCAATTGATTCTTCTATCAATCTGCGGCACGCGCGTGCTCTTCCAAGGAATGTATTAAATATGAAAATCATATCCCGTTATCATCTGTCTCCAGCTTTCAGCCCGGTAAGCTTCCCTTAATGAATGCTGTAGCCTGAGGGACATGCACACTGCCAGCAATGGCTTGTATGCATAATGGAGTGACGGTACCATTTTGCTCATTACAATATCGCCAAGCTGAGGGGGGGTTGTGCACACAGTCACAAGTGACTGCTCTAGACAGCATGCTCCAAGTTATTATGAGATGTCTTAGACATTTCATCTAAAAGAGCTTTAACTGCGTTAAGTGAAGGAAGAAGCAGCTATAGGCTTGAACTACATCGTTTGTACAGATGCACCAGCTAGGATTAGACACCTGCATTATTACAGACACAGTTCAAATGTATACTGCTCTACAGATTTGCTCTGCATAATGTCTACTTTTCTTTGTTGTTCCAAAGCTGAAAACACAGTTTGATAGAGCTAAGATTTGCATTATCCTACAAAAAAAAAAGAAGAGAGATTTGCCATATGAAGAGAATACTCTGTGAGTCAAATATTTTGGGCCAAATCTTCTGGAACTCTAAAATATAAGAATTGCATAATACATGGTACGCATTTCCCAAAGACTATTTTAGACTGTATAACTTTTAAATCATATAAATGACCCTTATATAAAATGAATTACACAAAACATAGGGCACCCTGCATTAACAAACAGCAGACTACTACTACAGCCAGAATGAAACATACAGGTAGCTTAGTTGCAAGTCATGTATGTTCTTTGAAAAATTTGTTAATTTATTCTAATCAAAGGTTAGGCTTACATCTATCTTCTAATTGACTTTTTTTTGTAATTTCAAGAGAATCTTTATTATTATTACCTTGTCTATTTTAAGATTTGGCTCTTCTTTCTTCTGCCTTGCAGCCATAAATCTGGAAATTCTATTCAAGCATTCAACCTGAGAAATACAGGAAAAACAAATGCAGTCAGTAGAGCACAATTAATTTAGCAAATGTCCCTTTTCAAAGTGATCAATAATTCTATATCTATTGTACTGTTTTTCAATGCATCAACAAACAAAAAAGGATACATCGTTGGACATTGTCGTTATCAGAAAGATCTACATAATGAACATGTCATTATCTTGGTAATTGTATACATAGGATGTTTCTTCAGTGTGATAAAACCGTGTTAAACATGTTCTGCAAACACATTTAAAAACATAGACAAGAGGAGCGGGTGAAATCCAAAGTGTCCAAACATGAGAGTTAGTCACCACGGGTATTCCCCAGTGAGTGTCCTCCATGGTGCCTGCAACACTCTTAATCATCTGAGTAGCCAGACTGACTGCCCTAATCCCAACTCCAATTAAACAGTCTAATGGTGCAGTTAAGGGCACTAGGATTAACTCCAACATCCCAGGCCTTTTCTTCAAAACAATACAAATTACACACAAAAAAAATGCTACTTTTGTTTATCAAAATTACTAAATACACTTGTTATCTATTTGCACTGATTCGACAGCGACTGATATCAACAATGAAGTCACGAGTGATTATGATTACGGTCAGCATCATTTGCATGTATGTGTGTGGTCGTACTGGAGAAATAGGCTGAAATATCTAAACAAGAAAACAAATAGTGACTTAGTATACAAAATATCTACAATTGAATGTTAAAGGTACCTTTTCACAGTTGTTTGACTGCTTGACAATGAAGCCATAGCACACTTGTAACAGGAAGATGAATGAAACCATGTGACAACAGAAAATTATTTATAAAAATCAACTACAAACATTTATGAATCATAAAGCATTAAAAAAATAAACAAAGCAACTGCTTGAGGGGGAAAAATAAACCTCTGGAGCACTTCACTGTCTCAATATTGGGCAATTAATTTAGCGAGTCATAATTAACCAATTTTGTTAATTTGATATTAAGCTGTAGAGCACTGTTGTTTGAGTTAAGCGATAATCTGACTCGTTCATTGTTTTCTCTTGCTCATTTGCCTGCAGTGATAAACTGCAGTGTTCGAGTGTTTACTATTGTTACATCAAGCAAATGAGTGTAAATATCCCTACAGTGTACGGCAATTAGAGCATGATACTAAGGCAATTGACAATAAGAACGTCATTGAAGTGCATGCATCATATTTTTCAAATTCTAAAACATTTTTGTGTTGTGAAATGGCCTTGTAAATCATGATCCCACACTCACATGAACTATTCTTCAGTACCTAAGGGACAATAGAGCATGAGCGTCAACCATAGGTTTACTGTACAGTGATCTTTATTGAATCATGTAAAAATATTTCAATAAAAGGTGCTCTCCATCTCAATCATGTAAATTGTGGTACAGTTTGCAGAGAATCATAAACCTTTTAAATTCACAATGACTAATAACAACTCTGCAGCTGTGGCTACACACTGAACAGATGAGACACTGGCACTGCAGTGTCCCAGTCTTACCTTGTGTTCATCCAGAGAGTTACGGTCAGGACAGTGCTCCTTCATGCTCATTTCAATGCCCTCCACATCTCTCAGGAGCTCCAGGTTTCTAATTTTTGCCTGTTTCTCCCTCTCACAGATTTCCCTGAGATAACCACGGAGTGTGGCACACTTTATCTGAGGACTTAAGGCAATAAAGAGATGTATTTATTTAAGGACACTCATGCAAATAAAAGCCAGATGTGCAGTACTATTCCTCCACACATTATTCTAAAGAAATGGTTACTACGGCAGTGTTTCCCCTATATTATTTAGCTGCGGCAC
Source organism: Oncorhynchus gorbuscha (assembly GCF_021184085.1). Classification (NCBI taxonomy): domain Eukaryota; kingdom Metazoa; phylum Chordata; class Actinopteri; order Salmoniformes; family Salmonidae; genus Oncorhynchus; species Oncorhynchus gorbuscha. The sequence continues at coordinate 65,745,278 of NC_060182.1, forward strand.
CCTGACACTCTCCCCCCGATTATAATATTATTATTTTTAAGATGGAATGTGCCACTATTTTAAGAGGGAAAAGTGCCACTATCTGCCACCGCCACCTATCGTTTTTTCTTACGATGCAGACGTCGCCCGGCGTGACAAAAACATTTGCAGTACATAATCTGCTGTTCTATCGAGCATACAATGATGTCTTAGGGGAAAAAAACAGTATTCTTTGTTTGCAGTAACTTCTTTGTTGTTGTAATTTCACAAACGGACGTGGCGGTTTCACCATTAAGGACTCCAGCTTTAAATATTTATGCCAAGACATGCCTTTAAGATCAGAGTGACAAGTTACAATGTACAGTATATTTGTAGCATTTGATGCATTCAGAGTATTTTGGGGGTTTTCAATTAGGTAAATGCAGATGAGCAACCCCATGCTTCAGCCCTTTTATTTCAATTTGCCCTCTAGTCTCCTTTTTCCCTCTTATCACCTAGCACCACTATTTTTATTTTACCTTTATTTAACTAGGCAAGTCAGTTAAGAACAAATTCTTATTTTCAATGACGGCCTAGGAACGAACAGTGGGTTAACTGCCTTGTTCAGGGGCAGAATGACAGATTTTTACCTTGTCAGCTCTGGGATTCGACCATGCAACCTTTCGGTTACTAGTTCAACGATCTAACCACTAGGCTACCTGCCACCCCAATGCGGCATCAATTGGGCTACGGGTTATAATGTTTTTAAAAGGGAAAATTATATTTCAGATGGTGTCAACATACTTACAATGTCCTTTTAAAAAGTCACCAGTCGTTCCACCCCCCAAAAATATTCCCCCGCTACCTTTGCCACTGCTGCTGAAAAATATCCTAGGGGAAACCCTGTACTATGAGTAGGCCTATCTCTATGTTCTGTTTTCACTAGCATTCCTCATTAGTAGCTGAACAGTTTAGAACTTCAGTATACAGTGAAAAACAAACAACAACAAAAAACGTTGCATTGTATAGGCCTAATTCATACCCAAGTGACTACCAGTGAAATAACTAGCATACTAGTATAGCCTAATAACAGTGGTACTACTAGTCTAACTGTCTGTACTTACATAACCACTACAATGTCATGCCTACACAGGTTATTGCTCATCGTTACCCTGGAATAAACCGAGTGCTGTGCCCACATAAAGGAAATACAACCATTTGGGATGAAAAATAATAACTGGATAGCTAATGAGTGAACTGTTATTATGATTAAGGGTTTGATAAACAATGCACATAAAGCTAAACTGCTCGCTAACGAGCTACATTGTTAATTGCTGGGACCCACTTACCCTCTCTTGTCAGATCTGCAGTAAGCAAACAACTCCCTCTCCAACTCAAGTCTCCTCTTTTCCCTACAGGAATAGATTAAACAGACGTTGGCTACATAGTCGTCCCCCCCCCCCATTTTTGCATCATACGAATAAAAACTATTATTGGCAACAAACAAAGACGTGTCCCCATAACATACTAGCTTCAGCAGCCCCATGAACGCCCACAATAGTGGTGTTATGTGAGAAAGAAAAGGTCCAGATGGTCGTGCACGGAGCTAAACGTACATTAACCGTCAACATTTTCATAGTTAGCTAGCTACAGTAACGTTACAGTAGCTAGCTAATTATTAAACTACTGATGAGTCGCCTGATCTAACGTTGCTGCAGTTCTGGTAAGAATGACATGTTTTACCAGTTCGTATGAAACCGGTATTGCATACAGTGACGTGAGTAACAGTAGCTATTTAACACTAAGCTAGCCCTATCTAGCTAGCTAACGTCGTTAGTTTGCTGTGGGTGTAACCCCCCTACTAAGTTGGTTAGCTAACGTTAGCTAGCATAACGAAAATATGCAATGGTTATTGTTAAACTTATACATTGAGGTTACTTACACGTCTTTTTCAAGACATAGTTGCTTGCTAGCGCGTCAATCCGCTGACCGGTAAAATAGACCAACAGCTAGCCAGTTAGCCGTTGCTAATGGTTAGTTAGCTAGCCACTTTATCCAGTGACACATGGCGTGAAAAGCAGCAGCAGTGTCGGGAGAGTGCACAACTCAAACTCGTGGTGTCAAAGGGGCCTGGCACCAAAAGGAAAACGGGTTAAAATCTTACCTTTCGTGCATGCTTTGTTGAATGGATCCAATTCTTTCATAGTATTGGTCCTCACAGAACGCCATGACAACAACGTTCCTTGCCCTTTGCGCCCCGTTTTGTACAAGCAGCGAAAACGTACTGAAAAGGTGTTTATGCTGGTTGCCATGAGCACCACTTCCCAGAGATCCCCTCTTGTAAACAACAGGAGCGGAAAAGTAGCGAAGTGATCAGCTTACAGACTGTACCAATGACTGTATATGAACGGTACACTCATGCAAATGAAAATGCATTTGGAATCTAAATAATTATTGCATACATACAGGGAGAACGGGCAATATTTCCCTATAATCAAATCAAATTGTATTGGTCACATGCGCCGAATACTTACGAGACCCTAACCATTACATTTACATTTAAGTCATTTAGCAGACGCTCTTATCCAGAGCGACTTACAAATTGGTGCATTCACCTTATGACATCCAGTGGAACAACCACTTTACAATAGTGCATCTAAATATTTTAAGGGGGGGAAGGGGGGTGAGAAGGATTACTTTATCCTATCCTAGGTATTCCTTAAAGAGGTGGGGTTTCAGGTGTCTCCGGAAGGTGGTGATTGACTCCGCTGTCCTGGCGTCGTGAGGGAGTTTGTTCCACCATTGGGGAGCCAGAGCAGCGAACAGTTTTGACTGAGCTGAGCGGGAACTGTACTTCCTCAGTGGTAGGGAGGCGAGCAGGCCAGAGGTGGATGAACAATGCAGTTTCAAAAAAATCTGGAGAAAAAGAGATAAAAGTAACAAGTAATTAAAGAGCAGCAGTGAAATAACAATAGTGAAACTATATACAGGGGGGTACCGATACAGAGTAAATGTGTGGGGACACCGATTATTTGAGGTAGTATGTACAGTTGAAGTCCTTCTGTAGCTCAGTTGGTAGCTCAGTTGGTAGAGCATGGCGCTTGTAACGCCAGCGTAGTGGGTTCGATCCCCGGGACCACCCATACGTAGAATGTATGCACACATGACTGTAAGTCGCTTTGGATAAAAGCGTCTGCTAAATGGCATATATTATGGCATATATTATTAGACAAATGCATTTAAACTCAGTTTTTCACAATTCCTGACATTTAATCCTAGTAAAAAATCCCTGTTTTAGGTCAGTTAGGATCACCACTTTATTTTAAGAATGTGAAATGTCAGAATAATAGTAGACAGAGTTTATTTCAGCTTTTATTTATTTCATCACATTCCCAGTGTGTCAGAAGTTTACATACACTCAATTAGTATTTGGTAGCATTACCTTTAAAATGTTTAACTTGGGTCAAACGTTTTGAGTAGCCTTAAACAAGCTTCCCACAATAGGTTGGGTGAATTTTGGCCCATTCCTCCTGACAGAGCTGGTGTAACTGAGTCAGGTTTGTAGGCCACCTTGCTTGCACACGCTTTTTCAGTTCTGCCCACAAATGTTCTATAGAATTGAAGTCAGGGCTTTGTGATGGCCACTCCAATACCTTGACTTTGTTGTCCTTAAGCCATTTTGCCACTACTTTGGTAGTATACTTGGAGTCATTGGGGTGGCAGGGTAGCCTAGTGGTTAGAGCGTTGGACTAGTAACCAAAAGGTTCAAATCCCCGAGCTGACAAGGTACAAATCTGTCATTCTGTCCCAGAACAGGCAGTTGACAGGCACTGTTCCTAGGCCGTCATTGAAAATAAGAATTTGTTCTTAACTGACTTGCCTAGTAAAATAAAGGTTTAAAAAAATTGTCCATTTGAAAGATCCATTTGCAACCAAGCTTTAACCTCCTGACTGAAGTCTTGAGATGCTGCTTTGATAAATCCACATAATTTTCCTTCCTGATGCTGCCACCCCCGTGCTTCACGGTTGGGATGGTGTTCTTCGGCTTGCAAGTCTCCCCCTTTTCCTCCAAACATAACAATGGTCATTATGGCCAAACAGTTCCATATTTGTTTCATCAGACCGGAGGACATTTCTCCAAAAGGTATGATATTTGTCCCCATGTGCAGTTGCAAACCATAGTCTGGCTTTTGTATGACGGTTTTGGAGCAGTGGCTTCTTCCTTGCTGAGCGGCTTTTCATGTTATGTCGATATAGGACTCGTTTTTACTGTGAATATAGATATTTTTGCACCTGTTTCCTCCAGCATCTTCACAAGGTCCTTTGCTGTTGTTCAGGGATTCATTTGCACTTTTCGCACCAAAGTATGTTCATGTCTAGGAGACAGAACGCGTCTCCTTCCTGAGCGGTATGGCGGCTGCATGGTCCCATGGTGTTTATACTTGTGTACTATTGTTTGTACAGATGAACGTGGTACCTTCAGGCATTTGGAAATTGCTCCCAAGGATGAACCAGACTTGTGGAGGTCTACAATTATTTTTCTGAGGCCTTGGCTGATTTCTTTTGATTTTCCCATGATGTCAAGTAAAGAGGCACTGGGTTTGAAGGTAGGCCTTGAAATACATCTGCAGGTACACCTCCAATTGACTCAAATGATGTCAATTAGCCTATCAGAAGCTTCTAAAGCCATGACATAATTTTCTGGAATTTTCCAAGCTGTTTAAAGGCACAGTGTGAACTTCTGACCCACTGGAATTGTGATACAGTGAATTATAAGTGAAATAATCTGTTTGTAAACAATTGTTGTTAAAATTACTTGTGTCATGCACAAAGTCGATGTCCTAACCGACTTGCCAAAACTATAGTTTGTTAACAAGAAATTTGTGGAGTGGTTGAAAAACTAGTTTTAATGACTCAACATAAGTGTATGTAAACTTCTGATTACTTGTCATCCACAACAAGGCCGGGTCTCTGACTTCCTCCCTATAGGCTGTCTCATTGTTGTCGGTGATCAGGCCTACCACTGTTGTGTCATCGGCAAATTTAATGATGGTGTTGGAGTTGTGCCTGGCCATGCAGTCGTGAGTGTACAGGGAGTACAGGAGGGGACTGAGCACGCACCACTGAGGGGCCCCTGTGTTGAGGATCAGCGTGGTGGATGTGTTGTTACCTACTCTTTCCACCTAGGGGCGGCCCGTCAGGAAGTCCAGGATCCAGTTGCAGAGGGAGGTGTTTATTCCCAGGGTCCTTAGCTTATTGATGAGCTTTGAGGGCACTATGGTATTGAACGCTGAGCTGTAGTCAATGAACAGCTTCTCACATAGGTGTTCCTTTTGTCCAGTTGGGAAAGGGCAGTGTGAAGTGCAATGGAGATCGCATCATCTGTGGATCTGTTGGGGCGGTATGCAAATTGGAGTGGGGTCTAGGGTTTCTGGGATGATGGTGTTGATGTGAGCCATGACCAGCCTTTCAAAGCACTTCATGCCTACAGATGTGAGTACTACGGCTTGGTAGTCATTTAGGCAGGTTACGATAGAGTTATTGGGCACAGGGACTGTGGTGGTCTGCTTAAAACATGTTGGTATTACAGACTCGGACAGGGAGAGGTTGAAAATGTCAGTGAAGACACTTGCCAGTTGGTCAGCGCATGCTCACAGTACACGTCCTGGTAATCCGTCTGGCTGTGAGGGCTTGTGAATGTTGACCTGTTTAAAGGTCTTACTCACATCGTCTGTGGAGAGCCTGATCACACAGTCTTTCGGAACAGTTGGTGCTCCCATGCGTGTTTCAGTGTTATTTGCCTCGAAGCAAGCATAAAAGTAGTTTAGCCCGTCTGGTAGACTCGTGTCACTGGGAAGCTCTCGGCTGTGCTTCCCTTTGTAGTCTGTAATGGTTTGTAGGCCCTGCAACATCCGACGAGCGTCAGAGCAGGTGTAGTATATTTGCACGGTCAAATTCAATTACTACAGTTCATTTTTACATGTTTTGTTTGAGTTGCTTTTGAAACCAAAAGACAAATTAAAAACAGTATTGGTATTGTTGAATTCGATTTTCATAATAGCAAGCTAGGACTGATGGTTTGGTTGGCTAAACTAGCAAGTCTGTTTTGGTTACCACGGCAACTACCGCATATAGTAAACTTGCTAGCTACTTGTTTAGTGGATATTGAATATATTTCTACCGGCAAATGTGTTAAATTATTGCCATAGTATAAAATTAATAATCAACTCCGGGCTCTATGTGTTCTGTGGAAAATAATGCAACTCCGTGGAAGGTCAGTTCCAATCCACTAGCGCGTCGTGGAACACACCTTCACGTCGTTCATTGTTTTCCACAGAACACCTAGCCTCCCGTTGATGATCTCTGACCTAATCTAATGCCATTATGACTCGTGTAAAATAATAAATGAGATAGAGATCGAGGAATTTTTGCACGTTTTTTTTTACTGCTGATGTAGTGATTTGCATTGGTCAGCAAGATTGGATATTTGGATTGACACATAAATGCAAGCCAAGTTTTCTACAATGCATTATTCTACTCATGTTGTTTACTATCATTTCAGTAATTTTCTGTGATAATCTTCCCTTTTAAATACGAAGTGATGTACAGTGTAGCCTGGCTTGACATAGCAGGCCTTGAGTGGACAGAAGATGCGGCTGTAGACAGAAGATGCGGACAGAGTGGACACAAAAAAGGTGGACAGAAGATGCTTGGACAGAAGTGGTCAGAAGATGCGGCTGCTTCAGCAAGCATGGTAAGCCCCATACATCTCTTATCCCGGATCCCAATCAATTTTAGGGAGACTCAAAGAAACTAAAATGACTAGGGAAAGCTTTCTTAGCCGTGGGCTCTTCGGCCTACAGAACATGCCTCCAAAATTACCAACAGCCTGATGTAGGTTTTTGTTAAAGGTCTGTGTTCTGCTAAATAGCTAAATAGAAGCCAAAACGAATGCATGAGTGATGCACATGTATGCCATTATTACTGAACAGATAAACTGGCTCTGTTCTCTGTCCATGGTCCTGATGCAGCAGGCTTCCTCTTTTCTCCAGTAGCCAGCCACAGCATCCCCACGGATCATGCTTTGCATTTCAGAAGTTCATTGTTGACAGCTCTCTAATGTCATGCCACGTTCTGACTGATGCTACAATAGCGGCACATCGGTTTTGTGTCTCGCTACAGACGCGTCACCCACATCCGAGGTGCTGTTATTGTCAGCCCCTCCAAATGCAGCCCCTAATCAAGCAATTTCCCCAATTCCAGCCACATCAAATTGCTATTTAGCTGTTGAACTGGGGAGTTTTGCTGTCCTTTTCATATGTTAATCACCCCTATTCAACATCTCTCCGTGAGGCTATTTGTTGTGGAATAAATCCCCTTGTTTGCCTCCTGCATGTATAATTGATATTGTTGCTGGGCTCTTTGTTTGTGCTGCACAGAGCTGAAAAGCACTACTTTGGAGGTGATGAAGTGAGTGAGACTCACAATCACTCTTCTTTCTACTGGGGCCCAGCCGAGGTTGGTGAAAGTGATCAGTCCTCCTATTAGATTTGAATATTACAACACTGTATCTTATGATGGGATGCATTAGATGTTTATGTTCATTTTACAGTTATAGCTATAACTTCCCATCTGCATATGAGCAACCTTGAAACGCAATCTGTAGTAAAAGCCCTAATTTTGACAATTACAGTCAAGTTAGCATGTACTTGTCGAATACCAACCACAACCTGTCTATGGGTTATCCATCATAGCAAATACATTCCAATGTTTCTTTCTTTCTTGACTTATCCCTTCCACTGACACACACATTCAGTCTCCGCTTTCGCAGGTTAACTTTCTTATCTGACTCTTGAACCTTGAGTTACATGGCAGTCTCAAGAGATAACTAAGCCTACATATTCCACTTTTACGGCACCAAACACATACCATACATCAAAACATACACTGCCTTCAATCCTATTTCAGTTTTACTAAGAAATGATTCAACATAAAACCATAAATGTCTGTTTTCCCTGGGAGAGTATATATGGAATATAAACAGCACAATAGGCCTATCCACCAACAGCAGTAGTCATATACATATTGGGGAAAAGCCAACATGTTATGTTTTATCAGTTGATGCTTAATGGTAAAATGGGGCTTTATTATTTGAGTTATAATATATGCATGGGAAAATAGAAATGTGTCCTTTTCCAATTGTATTCCCATATAGAATTATTGGCCCTTTTCGTCCTCCTCCTCGTCTTGTAGAATAGATACAGTATGTAGGGTAATTGATATGCCTTAACAGAGGTCTTGATTTGCATGAGAATTAACGGCAGTAAATTAAATTGATATTCTGTGCACATCTCAAATTATTCCTTCAGACCTTTGTTTCCCTGCTTGGCAGAGCCCGGGTTCAGCTGCTAACCAGACAGAAACATCTGGGTGGTTAGTAATTTGATAAACAGCTTATAGAAACACTCCCCAAATGATCTTCTCTGAAGACTCAGATTTTTTCTTGTGTCAAACTTGGAACAGTTGGCTAAGGCTTGGCTTTCTGTAATGCACATGTTGGGTTTATCTGTTTTGTGGCTATTCTTCCATATCCTAGGTCTTCATGGCTTTTGCTCACTCTTTTCACTACCATTTAGATTTTGGATCAGTGTTTGGGGTTAATTCAAACCCCCAGTCAATCTGACGGTGAGAGTTAAGTAAAATATTTTACACGTTGGCTATTGTGGCCAACATATAAAGGATCTACAACTGCATTTAATATTCATTCAAAACATTGAAGACATTGTGATGAACAATAAATACAAGAAAAAGCTACATATTCTCCTGGTAATAATTGCCATGGAAGGAATAGCATTTAGTACTCAATAGGAATAAACCTCCCATTTCTAATGTGTCTAAGGGTAGGCCATTGTTTGACCGGAGCTCAGATGAGTCCCACTGAAATTGCAAATAAGGTGATTTTTTTTCCCCCCACAGAATTTATTCTAGATCAGAATATAAAAGCTGTCAAGTTCTACGTATGGGCTAATTCAATGGTCACTTGTTTCTATAATTGGCTTATGCCATCAGAAAATGAGATTTGACAAGCTTTTATCATTGTTTCAACAATTGGGCACTTGAAGTTGGCATAGCTATGTTTTGATTTTCACACAGTCATATTAAAGCTGAAATGTGGCTAGCTAATGATATGAGTTATGTCCGTGTCCACCTTCAACAAATAATAAAACAGAAAATAGGTTTGTTTATTATTGCCAATCGTCACATAGGCGTCAAATTCGGTCTATTTGACACAACATGTCATTGTGGATCCAAACAAAGCAGCAACATGTTGATGTGTGTGTGTGGTATGTACATTTATGTGTGTTTGTTCATGTTCGTGGGTGAGACAGTCAATTATGAGTTAAGTGCTGTCAAGAGGATAAAAAGGTGCAAAAAAAATTCCCTTTTTAATTGTATGGCCAGCAAAGTTAATAAAGTATGGAGTGGGGATCGATGCGACGGAGTTTCTCTGAAAGCTTTTCTTCACGGGTGAAGATTAAGAGGCAATTGGACACAGAGAGTCTCAGAAACGAACGTCAAGATGCTGTATCATCGCTGCCAGTGACTATAATTGTCCTACTAATCCAGAAGATGTCTCCAGTAAGTATTAGTCCTCCCACACATACTCTGAATGGGTGTGGTTTGAAGCTAATTTGAAAATAAAGCATTCTGTAGGATGGCCATCTCATCAGGCTAACTAGGAAGGACAGTGCATGCTAACTAGGAAGGACAGTGCACGCTAACTAGGAAAGACAGTGCATGCTAACTAGGAAGGACAGTGCATGCTAACTAGGAAGGACAGTGCACGCTAACTAGGAAAGACAGTGCACGCTAACTAGGAAAGACAGTGCACGCTAACTAGGAAGGACAGTGCATGCTAACTAGGAAGGACAGTGCATGCTAACTAGGAAAGACAGTGCATGCTAACTAGGAAGGACAGTGCATGCTAACTGGGAAGGACAGTGCATGCTGACTAGGAAGGACAGTGCATGCTAACTAGGAAGGACAGTGCATGCTAACTAGGAAGGACAGTGCAAGCTAACTAGGAAGGACAGTGCACGCTAACTAGGCAGGACAGTGCACGCTAACTAGGCAGGACAGTGCACGCTAACTAGGAAGGACAGTGCATGCTAACTAGGAAGGACAGTGCATGCTAACTAGGCAGGACAGTGCACGCTAACTAGGAAGGACAGTGCACGCTAACTAGGAAGGACAGTGCACGCTAACTAGGCAGGACAGTGCATGCTAACTAGGCAGGACAGTGCATTCTCCAGTGAATATAAACCAGTTTCATTGTGCCAAATTGATCTGAATTGAAAGTACTCTGTTAAAAGCAAGAGATGTCACCAGAGATGTAACCTACCTTTGAAAAGAGTGTGAAAGGTGTCCATTATTAATGCAAATAGCGTAAATCATTATTAAAGGAAGGCCATTTACAGATTACTATACACACTTTTATCTCATTGTTCAATGGACAACTTGAGGCATTACATTGACCATGATGTTGCATTTGTTGGTGATTTGAATAAGCATCAGCAAAGTCTAGAGTGCTGTCTGAGAGGACAATGGATACAGTGTTGGTAAAAACAAAGCCTTGTGGATGAGGACGGTACTCTCCTGTTTGTTTGTTGCTCGGTTATGTAGATCTTGTGATGTCACAGGTTGGTGAGTGGATTCATTCTCCATTCTCTTTCTCTGGAGCCTTGGCAACGGCTTTGAGAGAGAGGAAGCAGAGTATTGTCATACACTCAGACATGAGGCAGTAAGTCGGGTGTTTGAGTGACAGACAGCGGTATCAGTGTCAGTGTGGAGGGCAGTGGATGAGGCCAGCAGTGTGTGTGGCAGGCTGACTGGCTGGCTGGTTGATGAGAACCATGTTGTCAGGGTCGTGTGTGACATCCAGGGCCTGTCTGGGCCCTCACATGAGGTTAGAAGTCTATGTCAGCTCGTTTAAGCTGCAGCATGTGGAAATGCACCTCCATGTTTACCAGCTCTCTTGTCTGTAGCTGACAGGTAAACCATCTGTCATGTGGTGGGTCAGAGATCTGGAGTGATCCCATTACAGATGCTGTGCTGGTGCTGGGCTCACTGCAGTTTTCTTACTCTGTCTCTCTGGCATCGCCGTGGGAAGATGTTTTGGGGTGGGGGTGCTGAAATGTTCTCTCGTCCGGGGAGGTATGACAATAGCAAATAATGATACGATATTAGTAATAGAGTGATGGTGATATAACCATGGCGATAATACGGTTTTGTCAATACTGAAATAAAGCACCATATCCCTTGACGTTGACTGCTCATTATCTGGACACCTCTACCCACATTGAAAGAGATGTTTGGCCCCCTCCAGCAGAGAGGCCCAGGTTACATGTCACATCCACGTCAGTGCATTAGTGAGCGTTTATTTGTTGTGTGAGGGAGCCCTCGCTCGAATCCACTTTCAAGGTCACACTCGATTGACACTGCCACTGGATGTTGTGCTTATGAGGGTTTAGTCTCAGAGGTCAAATTATCCTTTAAGTTGGAATGAAATTGGGAATAGTGGAGGCAAGGATCAGCCCTGAGCCCAGGCCCTGGCTCTCCTCAGTATTAAGCCATCACAGTGATGTAAGCTCATATAATGAACCCTTTCACCGCTACCACTGCACCAATATCCCTACAACACAGCATGCATATTGATTGCAGATTGTGAGTGTGTGAACGTATCAGCGTGTGTGATTGTCTGCGTGAAAGTGCGCGTGAAAGTGTGTGTGTGTGTGTGTGTGGGCGAATGTGTGTGTGTGTGGTTTGTCTTTTTCCTGCGAGGAGCAGGGGAATCGTGTTACTCTCAGACTGATTAGAAAGCTCATGCATAGGAAATCACGACCGAGATGCTGGTCCCCATCTGCCCACAGTGCAGGTGAAAACAATTTACACATCGGCGGGCTAATGGATACATTCATAGGGAGCAGAGAGAGAGGGAGTAGAGGGTAGAGGGAGAGAGGGGCACAGTAATGGGCCTGGGCCAATGCAGGTCAGTGGCCCTGGTCAGACAGCCAAGTCAGATAGCAGCGTATCAGATGACACATAATCGCCGGGTCATGGACTAATGAGTGTGGTCGCGCCCTGGCCCCCGTTGTAAATACACTTGTAAACAATTCTGTGAGTGAAACATGGCAATAATATGTTGATTCAGCAGGTAATGAGGTGCTCCCAGAATCAATACCCCCGTCACCCTCTCCCAGCCGGGCCAGTGGAGAGCAGCTAGCCAGGTTGCTGTGTGCCTCTGCGGATGACCTTTCCGCTGCAGTAAGGACACGGCGCGGTCTGAAGAGGACTATTCTCATATTGCAGGAGGTGCTGAGTGCCAGAACTTTCATTCGCAGCAAGCAAATGAACAGGCAGCCCTGCATGCTAATGAGCGGCAGGCTATTTTCCACCTTTTTTATCTGCACATTATGCTCTTGACTTTGGAGAAGGTGGGAATTAGGTTGGACCTCAGTGTCAGACTGCCTGATGGTTCTGCTCAGGAAAACTGGTAATTGAAGCCGATGGCTGCCGCGGAGGAGGTCTGAATTTGGAAATAAACAGTTTCAAGCACTGCGCGTCATTTCTAGAGAGATGACAGGGGGAATAGAAATGAGCTGTCTGGATCTAATGTGGTTTCACAGCAGGGGAAAAAGGGTCCATCTTTTAGATAACAATTCCACTCATTAGGACTTCAATGCAGCCATAATGACAGCAGCCCCGAGTTGTTAAAATCAGAGAGGGCAATTAGGAAAAGTCTGCACCCAAAGAACCCAAATAAATGCAGATGTGTCGAAAGGAATTCTGTATGTTGTTGTTATTTGACATTGTGAGATACATCTAATTGCTTTGAAGGGGAAGTAAAAAAATAAAATAATGAAAGGGCCTCCTACTGAGTAGTTCTTATCGGCGTGGCAACTTTGTCATTATTGCTTCTTTATTAGCATAATGGGAAGTAGACCAATTATTTCTCCTCTCATTGGCAAAGTGACTAATTTGTGTTTGTTTCTCAGCTTATTAAGTGTGAGGCTTTAAACATCTTCATCTCAGTGTGTATGTTTGTGTGTGTGTGTGTTGATGCCTGCCAGCATGATACTATACTTACGGTTTACACCTGTTATGAAACATTGCACAGATTTCAGGATCATAATTAATGTTTTTAATTGGTGCAATTATCAAAGTATAGCCATAATTACTGGAGCTGAAGCGACAACTGACTGCCTCTGCAGCATATGGCAGTTCTGCTGAAATAAACAGAGGCTATGAGAAGGGGGACTTTTGAAAGGACATTTTTCTGCTGTATATTCCACCGCAATTTCTGGAGATGTGGCCTCTTCACCTTGTTCCCACTTGGCTACAATCTTCAGAACCCCCCCCGTGGTGATCACCAAACTTCTCTGTCATTCAGACGCTGGAGCCTGGCGGTAAGCTGTGTGTGTCCACTGCATCGCCCCTCCCCTTAGGAGACGCTGCATCGCCCTCTTTCAATTTCCAAAGGATTATCAACAACAATGCATTTCCTCGGCAGATGTGCAAACTTTCTCTCTCCCCTTCTCCCACCCTCCTTTCTCCCCCTCTCTTCCCCCCCACAAACCCCCCAAATGTTTACTTGGCTGACATTTTGAGAAGCATTCCATGAGCTGAATGATGTTTCTCTATTTATAACTAGTTGCAACATGGCGGCCATGGTCACTTCCTCTGTGTCTTACAGTATAGTAAACAACTTGTTTATACATCCACAAATGACTTGGTCGGTTAATCCCTGTTGCTTTTTAATGTGGCATTATTGTTGCATGTCAAAAACACAACCTTCCCGAATGTGGAATTGATGCGGCGCAGCAACCTTGATGTGGCGAGAGAGACCGCGGGGGTTTCGTAGCTCAGATAGACTTCATGCTCATGAATAAAACAGAGGGTTTAGGGCTTCCTGTGTGGCTAATTCACAGCTCTGAGGTTTCAATCTGTTTTTATGGTGCTTGGGTGGAACAATTTCGCTTCCCAGCTCCAGGGCTACAGCAGGTAGAGGATTCTCGGCTGCTCATACAAGTAATTTGTCATAATCAATCATTGTGCTTTTGTGAAGTCGACACAAGCTGCAGAGACATGATACTTTCTGCTTTGTTTGCGATTGTATGGAAGAAAATAGTTTATAACGTCATCGAAATGGAGCTTGTGTAAATATTGTGGGCCGACGTGGTTTTGTCACTCATTTTCAGTGGTGACATTACATTTTAGGGCCTGCTATTGTTTGTTTACAAAAACTTGTTTAAATGCATCCCGGTAAAGGAGATCAATCAATTGGAGACTTGTGACATAATTATTGCTGATTAGCAAGACCGTGTCTTGCACCTTATAGCTACACCGAGCTCTAACCAGGAGACATAAGATTAAGAAACCTGTTTCAAGCACCATCCTTCAACTTGGTCAAGTAGAGCCCTATAGCTAAAACTCCAGATACTCTCAGACCCTAGTTTCTCTGTTTCTGTCACTCATGGCAATTAGTCATGAGCAACGCGGTTCTTTTCCTTGTAAGTCTTGTTTGCAGACTCATTACTGGGCCCTGCTGGTGTCTCCTGCACTGAGAGGAAGTCAAACAAAGCACCACTCACACCCAGCGGCTGTGCAACAGAAGCAGGGCCCGGACCCACCACCAAACGCTGAGAAGTGAAGGGCTGCGAAAACAAACCGCTACGGAACACCCTTCACTTCTACTCCCTTCGCAGTCACAACCCGCCACCTCCTCTCTCTCACCACCACTCTGAAGTGCTGGGAAAACACACCAAGGTGGTCCCCTGTACGACTCACCATTTTACAGAACAGCACCTCCCCACCTGGTCCATCCTCTACTTACCTTCTCTACTCAGTTTAACCTGCCAAACCCTTTAATAGAAGGGTAGGACACATAGGCCTGGATTACTGTACACCGGTGTCTTCCCAATCTCTCTTCCCTCTCCATCTCTGACACAGACAGACAGAGGGGACCAGCCAATTAAAAGCAGACAGTGTTGCTGTGGCCAGGTATAGCGTACAGTGGAGCTGAGCTAGGGGCCACAACACCACAGCAGCTCAAGCTCCGGTTCATCTCAACCAATTAGAGTGAGCATCAAAGCCGGGGCGGCCATGAAAGGGTGGGTTCAGAGGAGACATTGTTGTGTGCGTGGTCAGCAATCAGCATGGCCCCCCACTGTGAGACGGGTTCTGTTTACGCCATTTAAACATCGTACACAGTCACGTGACGTGGCTCCCTACAGTGGAGGCCTCGTTTCGGATGTCCTTCTCATAACGCAGGACTGAACTGAAGCGTGGATGTCCAGAAGGAAAACAACGTATTATGATGTGCTCTATGTTTTCTGGGACAGTTTGGGGGTAATATGCTTTACAACTTCCACGGTTTGACTCAGAGAATATTGCAGTGTGAAATTCAAATGAGGTGGAAGAATCTCATATATGAAATGATAGCCTATATGGCACTGGGAAGAGTATATGGTTTATGACATTGTTCATTCCCACCTGACTGATAAATTACCACTGAAAGTGCTGAATAATATGGTGTAGGCAAGCTGCCTGCAGAAAAACATACTGCATAGAACACATTGTGTCCATGCTGTATGTGTACCGTATACTGTGTGTGTCACACTTTATTTTCAGTGAAGATATTGGTTCTCACTTCAACTGGTTGTCCAATCCTCTCCTCTTACAAAATTAACCAATTTCCCCTCTCCTCCAATGACTCGCCTGCTATCCATATCCTCATGTCAGTTTCGAGTGTCTGAGAGAGTAAGAAAGAGAGAGAAAGAGATAGTGAGACAGAGAGAGGCAAATAAATAGTAAGTAGAGAGAGAGAGAGAGAGAGAGAGAGAGAGAGAGAGAGAGAGAGAGAGAGACGTGCTTGACCTGCTGAATGGGCAGGTGCCTGCCGTCTCTGTGGGTCAGTGGGAGGAGCAGTGATAGGATCTGAGGGGAGCCAGAGGAGCCGGGATGGCCCCTGTGTTTCTCCCTAAAGCCTTGAATAAGCCTGCAGTCAGCAGAGACTGGATCCCCAGGATTAGGACGAGGGCAGGGCTGGAGTGCTGCCACTCTCTCTCTCAGCGGCTGAGCAGGAACTCCTCATTATACCTGAGGTGCAAACCATCACTCATGGTGCTTGGCCCCCTCAAACTGACTGTCCCATCACTGTCTGCCACCAGGACTGGAAGGACTGTAATCTGTTATGGTTGATATATGATAAATTGGGGGTGTTGTGGTCTACATTCCTTGATCCGAAGTAAATTGGACTGACAGACCAATCTCTCTAAAACTGAAGTCAATAACAGAAGTAGGTAGCCTAGCAGTCAGAGCGTTGGGCCAGTAACCGAAAGGTCGCTGGTTTGAATACCCGAGCTGACAAGGTGAAAAATCAGTCGTTGTGCCCTTGGGCAAGGCACTTAACCCTGCATTTCTCCAGGGGTGCCGTACTACTATGGCTGACCCTGTAAAACAACACATTTTACTGCACCTATCCCGTTTAAGTGACACTAAAACATCTATTTCTTTCATCTATTCTGTAGCGATTCCTTCAGGTCTTGAATTTGACGGACGAATGACACCGCCTGGGACGTGTGTGAGTGGAGGCTACATGCGTGTACATCTGCATATGTTAGCATGTCCATGTCTGAGAGGAATTTATATTCTACTGCAGCTAATGCATCCCTCACAGCGCACTGACCAAGCTAATAGCCAATCATATTGATGGGCTTTTGCTAATTTATACATTTAATTTTATATTTCCTTAGCTAAACATAATTAGTGATTACTGTCCAGTGTTTGAAAAGCAATAGTTCTTAGTAAATTAGAGAATGATTATTGCATGGCAAATCTACTTCATTCTAAATATGGTAATTAATGGTCTATGCAGTGGGAGCATTGGTTAAAAGCACTAGTAACCTCACGCAAGCTTCAAATGTACCACACTCTAAATTGCTTGACATGGGTTTCTTTTGAAGGCTATATTTAATTGAATGCCATACAGTAGCCAGTTTTGAGGCTAATGGAATTTACATTATATGTAAGGGATCTGGTGAGGAGTCACTTAACCATCCATTATGCTGTGTTTTTGAGCCGCACTATTTTCTTACTCGCCACATTTAAATGGCCACGATTAAATCAGGCTTGTAATATAATTAGTAACTGATAAAAGTAGAAATGTAAAATGTAGCCTCGACATTATCATATAGGAAATTGGGGGGGGGGGGGGGGGGGGGGGGGGGGGGGGGTTGAACATCGACAGAGTGATTATGAAGTTGCTGATACACTGAGGATAAAACCACATGGATCACGATGGGTTATTTAATTTACTGGGGTGATTTAAAATAACTGACAACACCATCACACAATATTGCTCACTATTAGTTTTGATAGAATAAAGCATGAAAAGATATGTTGTATGAAAATAATAGAAACGCTTGAAGGGTGAGCATCATCATCTCCGAGCAAGGCGTCCCTGCAGAGCCACCTAGTGTCAGTAGCTACTGGAAGTTACTGCACTGCACACTGCGTGCAGCATCACCAATCATCACCTCCACACTGAACACTGAACACTGAGGAGACACACACAGAAGGCTGCACTCTGGACTCACGAAGATTCCCTCTTTATACATGGAATTACAACCTTTTTTACAAACAAACCAGACAGTGTTGCAGCTATTGGTGTATTACCTACAGCACTGTTCTACAAGCACCAAACACGTTTAACGACCGTGATGGTACTTGATTGTCTATTGAATATAGCTCAGTACTGTTTGTGATAACAATGATACTCCAAGACAAAAACAATAGTTGTCATATGTCACTGTGACCACTGACCAATAACATCATGCTGTGGACCAGTGTTTCAAAACTTGGGTAAGGGTGCCCCCACATGGCCACTGGTATATTGAGTCCCTGACGTTCTCAGAGGCAGGCAGCATTTCTGTCTGGGAGACTGGAGTCATACCCATTGTGTTCTTGGAACACTCTTGACATCCAACTACTATCAGGATTATGATAAAGAATGAACTGTAATTGTAGGTTTGAATTATATTATTTTCAGAGTAATATTACATCATTTTGGGAATTATAATAATTTAATCAGTGGCAGTCTAGTGGTTAGAGTGTTGGCCCAGTAACTGGAAGGTTGCTAAGATCGAATCCCCGAGCTGACAAGGTAAACATCTGTTTTTCTTCCACTGAACAAGACATTTAACCCACTGTTCCTAGGCATTGGAAATAAGAATTTGTTCTTAACTGACTTGCCTAGCTAAATATAGGTTAAATCAGAACATGATCATTGGTCTATGTCTCAGGTCTTGAAGAATGTCACTAACTTCTCATATTGACCTCCAAATGTTAATTATATAGTTTAATCAGTGGTATTAGAACTCAGATGATACAATATGTAAGTATGTCTATGTAAATTATCACAATGTTTATGTATTTTCTCATATATTTCTAATATATACTCCCATCTCAGACACACACCCACATACAAGACAAACCAGAGATAGTGCCTAAACACTCATAGACTGCAGCAACAGTTGTTTTAGTCAGACTCTGTAGCTTTAGGAGAAAGACCCAGGCTGAGGCTCTGTAATTTGTAGTCTGGTCTGAGCCTATTTCATTGTGTGTCGTTAGGCGCTGCTGTTCAACAGTATGGAAGTCTATTAGGTGAGGCAGAAATTGTAATGATGGACACTGAATTCTGGGAATCAGCTGCTCAATATAGGCCCCTTAATTGCTTAGCAACAGTGTTTCAGGCCTCTCATTTGAGATCAAGAGTTTACTGGACTGGAGACTCCGCTTTGGAGAAATAGAGCTTGTGCCATTAGATAAGACACGCTAGAAATGGGCTCTATATCTGCTTCCTCTGTGCCCTCCTCTTCCCCCCCCCCGTCTCTATCTCTCTCTCCCTCATGCTCTCTCTCTCCAGACCCACTGAACCACCCCTCCTCCCTCCCTCCTTCTCTCCCCGAACCCTTCCCCACCAGGATGATTATGTTACCTTTCACATGGCTGATGTATTCAGTTCACTAGATTATTTTCTGTCATCTCAGTTAATTGAATTCTGTCCATCACATTTGGATGTTGTTGCATTTGCATAAAGGCTAGAGTGGTGAAGAGTGTCAAACTTCAATTTAGACAATGTCACTCAAAATAAGTATACCGGGCTCTCTCTGGAGGTGGGTATTTCCGGATTTTGCCAGATTTTAAATATATGTATTCTTGGGATGTGGGGCTCTCATATACATGTAAATATAAATATGAAAATAACCGGATGGCTCTCTCATATTGGGTCCATGACTATGTGTGTGTGTGTGTGTGTGTGAGCGTGCATGAGCGTACATAAATTGCGTGCGTGTATGTTTATGTAGAGCGTGCGTGCGTGTATGTGTATGTAGAGTGTGCGTGCGTGGGCTGTTAGTGTGTGTGTGTATGTGGTCATGGGGTCTGTTTTGGTTGCCCTCATGGCCGGTGTGTGACACAGACAGTGTGTGGGCTTCACTACTCCCTATTGAAGCTGATGTCTCTCAATAGGTGCTTCCTCCTACTCCCATACTCACTGTCAAGTACTTCTAACCTCCAAACTACAAGTGCCGTATGAAAACAGTGCACAGGGCCATGGTGGGAGGGGAAGTCGAAGGACCTACCACAATCCCATGTGTTCACACACACACACACACACACACACACACACACACACACACACACACACACACACACACACACACACACACACACACACACACACACACACACACACACACACACACACACACACACACACACACACACACACACACACACACACACACACACACACACACACACACACACACACACACACACACACACACACACACACACTCCTCCATTGAGTTTTAAAGCAGTCTCTCCTCGGCGGGCAATCTGTTAAATCGCTGCGACTGACAGAGGGAGACGAGGCATAATAACATGTCACACAATGAAACATAGGAGAGAGAGGGGGGCAACTGTTCCTCCCTGTCAGCCAAGAAGACCTGGGCCAATTCAGATTTAATAAGTGTACCGGAATATCCAATTATGTTTGCTTTTGAAAATTGATTCATATGTCTTTAGTGGCAATTTTCATATTAGCCTCTTTCAAATAAACATCTATTAGGTTTATGTATCCCATCCTGTTTGGCACTGCAGCACAGCCCCAGCTAAAATAAGTCTGTGTCAGTTAGTCAATAAAGAGGAGCCCGAGACGACGGACAGATTAGAGTGCTTATCTCTTTTCATCAACTCTGAATGCGGACTGAATTGAAGGTCAATATCTGACGATTCTCCAGAGCTGAGCAGGTGTCTGAGAGTATGGATTTGCTGCGCTCACAGCGCCACTGGCCCTCTTTGTGGGCTCGCCAAGGCCATACTTTACATGGTGTTCCAGTCTCTTTCTCAACCCTCCTCTCCTCCATCCTTCCCTCTCTTTCTCCTCCTCCACCCCCATGTTCTCTCCATTCTGAGACTACAGACATGTCATCCTTCCAGACAGTAGCCTCATGGTGTGAATTATTTGTGGAGGCTTAGGAAATGATGTTGTCTATTGAGAGGCCCAGAAAGGTATTCTGTTTGTATTACTCACAATAAAATGAAAGACAACAGCGAGCTGGTATCGACTGAAAGCCTGCCATCATTTCACGTGAGTGCTCTGAGGCTCCGAGACGAGATGGGAGAAAAATTCCTAGTCTGGTTCTAAATTAAAGAGAACAAATATGAGGACATAAGTACAGAAGCCAAGAATCCCTCTTTCAATGGGCCATCTGTTTACAGACATTCTCAAGGTTGTTTATTATTGATTATATCTCTTTCTCCAAAACCCACGAACTGCAACAGAGTTTCAAACTTATCAGGCTGAATATGTGTGTGTGTTTGTTTCTTTATCCAATTTCTTTTTTTAATAGAACCAAATGTAAAGGTTGTGTCTGTGGAATGGGAGTGGGCCAGAGGCAGCAGCTAATGGCCTGTAGAAGACAAACGGGCTGGGAACAGGGCAGCTGTCTTCTCCTCCAGGCAGGCTGACACACTGTTTGTGTTTCAGCTTAGAGCCCAGTTCAAACTCCAAAACCACACCAAACAGTGGATAAAACAACATTCCCTCTCGAGTGGTGCCACACGCGAGCCAGACGAGCGTGGCCAGGGTGTGTGTGTGTGTGTGTGTGTGTGTAGGGCAGAGGCTGGGTGTGGATAGCCATGGGCTGAAGGCAGCGAGGTGCTCGTATGGAGGGCCTTGTCCAGTCTGTCAGAGGGCCCTCTCGGCTACTCTCCTCTCACACAATGCCTGTGTGAAGGGGCTCACTCAAACAGGAGTCTGGATGCTGCTAAGCTTTTAGGCTGGAGCAGCAGTCTGCTGCAGCCCTTCCAGGTGTAGAGCTATCTCAGACCACTCCTCGGGCCAGCCGGCCTTACTCCTACCCCCAGGGAAGGCCACATCCGACTTTATCTGATCACACAGGCCGGTGTCTGTCAATATGTATCGATGTAGCCACAGAAACAGGCTCTCGTAGGAAGTTAATAAAGGTCACAAAATCTATAAAGTGTTTATATATGCTGGCTATCAAAATTCTGTTCAAATGAAATGAAATATTTAGTAGTATTTGGTAGTATTTACTAATGAAGATGAAGTGATCTTGACCGCTGTCACAATAAAATGATTGAAACAGTCACACAGCTTCTTTCCTGAATTTCGAAATCTACAACCGGCTGGGTGACAAATGTTGATATATTTTCGCTGAATAAATGAACAAAAAATAAAGCTATTGCCCGCTGAGTATATATCTTTGAATGGAGCACTTTATTTGTGTACGCATCTGTAACGTTATTGTGTCCATTTTTATTCATGCCCGTGAAGTTGTGAGCTCACCCTAAGCTTTTATTTACGTGGTAGTCATTCTCCTGCGCTACAGGAGTGCCTGGCGAGCTGCAGATAGATCCTTTCAGAACCTTACAATGGCCTGCTTCAGCAGCTTTTTGTTGCCGTAACGACCTCTTTCTTCTTAACATTCCAAATGGCTTTGGTTCAAACCTGAAGGCCTTGATGGACAAGGTTCTATGGAATCAATCAACTGCTTCCCGCAGAAGATTTGAACATACTTTAATGTTGGGCTTGTCTAGTTGTCCTTTTGATATATAAACCTCGCGCGACAAACGTCTAAGATCCAAGTTTCTATTCTATTTTCTCTCTTTGTGCAAAGTGGATTTTTAGAGAGGCCTCAATGTGGGTGAAAATATAGCAGAGACACAGGGGCTATGCTGAAAGCTATTGTCATCTGTGGCCATCTTGTTGGGGGCAGTATGTACGTATTTATAATTCTTGTAATAATTTAAATATACCCATATGAATATTTTCTATATTACTTATGCTAGTCGAGACATGTAATTCCTGAAAATAAAAATATATTGTATTTCCCCAAGGCATTATATAAGCAAGGCAAACATTTCATTCTTATGTTAGTGGTTTTGAAAAAAGAATCAAAAGGACTGAGATCTGCACTAAAGAAATGAGATGCAACAATGATGCCAAAATATTTGTTCATGAATATTCAATTGTTTATTAACGAATGTATGAAAAGACGACAAGTACACCTGCAATTGATTTTGTCCCGTTTGTGGCAGTGACTGTTGTGAGAGAAACAAGACAGCTACTCCACAATACTGCACGCTAGACGTGCAAAGCATCTCTACGACCTCTCCCTCCTTTCGTAAAACAGCAACATCTGCTTTGAGTTTTTATAGCCAACAACATATGTCCCGTCTTTAGTGACAAAGCTGACCACAGCTCTCACGCTGTTCCCTTTCCCTAGTCCAAACACACACCTTTAGATACCTGTCAGCCTTTATTGTACTGTCTTCTGTCACCGCAGATAAGGCAAGTTAAAGTTTAATGAAATGAGGCCCGCCTTTCATAATTTGTCACAGGCTGTGAGGTAGAAGCCCCGTGCTATGTAAACATGGAGTCCAGTGTTAACAGTCATTAGTTCTAAATGACGGCACATGGACGGTGCAGCAGAAATGTCATGCTGCAGCCATTTTTCTGTTGCTCCCACAGGACCCACAGACACTGTACTGTAGACACCAAGCGAGATGGGGGTGGACATGGACAACATCTAAAAGCACGTGATGTTCTTTTAACAGTTTTGTGGCAAATCACAATTATTGTACAGCGAGATAAAAATGAATCAAACTTTACTTTACTTCCTCGGTGTTATATTAGTATGCAGCATTCGGGATTAGCTTGCCTGCTGAGATTTGGTGGTGAAGAAATAGACCATCCATCACTGAATGAGGTGTGATGATAACTGTGAGAGCTGGGTTCTGCAGTCAATGACCCACCTGTCCCTTTGGGGAGGGGAGAGGTTGGATACAGCAGCCTATACTGCTTCAGCCCGAGGGGAGAGGATGACATTCACACTCTCTCAGTCACAAGGGCCACAGCACTACTTATACACACCGTGTCATAACCAGCCTGTCATCGGGCTGGGCTATGACTGGCTATAGTGCCTGCAGCTGCAGTGGTCAAGAAGCTCCACTAAACATCTACTGAACCCTCCATACTGTTTGACTGATGGGTCCTACCACCAACTCCCCTCGGCTCAGTGTAGCAGGGGATAAGAGGAGATCCGTATCTCTGACCATCCTTACTGGAGCAGTGTCTCAAGGAAGAACAACACAGTAGCCTGCTATGAACTCTTGGCTTCGTGTGTGAGGGAGTAGCATCCTGTATTGTTTTGGTTTCCATCAAGAGCAACTCACCATGCTATCAGAAATTCAAGTAGACAGAGATTGTGATGAATCAGACGTGTTCTATAGATCACTTAACAAACGCTGCATATGGTTTCATGACAAGATATTAGGGAAGGGTCCATCTCTCTTCAGTGGTTTGTTCTGCGCTTGTGTAAACTCTGGGAAGCAGCTCATTCTAGCACTTCAATTTGTAGCTTCATTTTAGCACAGTCTGCAGTCTAGCTGAGAACACCAGTCTGCAGTCTAGCTGAGAACACCAGTCTGTAGTCTAGCTGAGAACACCAGTCTGCGGTCGAGCTGAGAACACCAGTCTGCGGTCTAGCTGAGAACACCAGTCTGCAGTCTAGCTGAGAACACCAGTCTGCAGTCTAGCTGAGAACACCAGTCTGCAGTCTAGCTGAGAACACCAGTCTGCGGTCTAGCTGAGAACACCAGTCTGCAGTCTAGCTGAGAACACCAGTCTGCGGTCTAGCTGAGAACACCAGTCTGCGGTCTAGCTGAGAACACCAGTCTGCAGTCTAGCTGAGAACACCAGTCTGCGGTCTAGCTGAGAACACCAGTCTGCGGTCTAGCTGAGAACACCAGTCTGCGGTCTAGCTGAGAACACCAGTCTGCGGTCTAGCTGAGAACACCAGTCTGCGGTCTAGCTGAAAACACCAGTCTGCGGTCTAGCTGAGAACACCAGTCTGCAGTCTAGCTGAGAACACCAGTCTGCGGTCTAGCTGAGAACACCAGTCTGCAGTCTAGCTGAGAACACCAGTCTGCACACCCAGCAGATACACACACATTGCAGCCATTGATGTCTTAATACTGAGAGGATCTAATTTTGGACACTTATCCTTTAGGTAAACTCAAGCCCTTCTGTCTCTGTGTCCCTGTGGCCCCCTTGCCAACAAACACAACACTGGCAGCTTTTTGAACACCCGCTTCACTGCCAGTGAAGGTCTGAGCTAACTTCCTACAATTATACACATTTTTCCATGGGGTAAAGAGAAAAATATGCAGTTTTATAGCTAATCTCATGCTATTATACACATTTTGCATTGAGGCTGAGAGAATTTAGCATTTTTTAAAGCTAATTTCCTGCTATTCTACACATTTTGCCATTAAGCTGAGAGAAAATTGGGCCCCCACGCCTAGCATGGGCTGCAGGGTTGTGCGGCACGCCGGTGTTCAGCGCTGAAAAGACACTCAGAGATGCTTGATGCCTCTGTCTTTTCACTGTGGTAGAACAGATTGATATTGTGAATAATAGCCATTTTCAGCTATACAGGAACAGAAAACAGAACTCACAGACAGACACTGTAGACACACACAAGCACATACACACACACTGTCCAAAAACAGACACACTGACAAAGACACGCACATACACCCTGCCTGTGTGTGTGGTGTGTGTGTGTTTGCGTGTGGCTGCGGCTGTCTGGACTGGCCCTGGCTGGCTGTAATCAGTAGCTCTGTGACAGGAGGGGAGGGAGGCTGGCGGGAGGGACAGAGGGACAAGAGTGATAACAGATTGGCGACTCTGATAAACTCTCCTCTAATGGCTCTGCCTGTCCTTCTCCCTTTTTTCCACCAGCACCTATTTAGTGGAGTCTTTCACCGGCGGGGGATTAGCAACCGGGATAAGGGGAGGTAAACACTAGCAGCTTCTCTGAGCAGGAAACGGAGAGAGAGAGCGAGAGGTACAGGAAGATAGAGAGAGGGAGAGGAGAGGGAGGGAGATGAGGAGAAAAGAGGAGAGAAAGGAAGGGAGACTGAGAGAAAATTCAAGGAGTGGCACTTACAATACCCATCCATCCTTTTTTAGTCTATTCCCCTTCTCTTCAAATGTTCATTTTGCTTTCTGGCCTCTCACCAGTGCAATAACTGCTATGTTCCTATACTCTAGTAGTGATGATGGGTTCATATACTCTCTTTACTACATAGTAGTGATGATGGGTTCCTATACTCTCTTTACTACATAGTAGTGATGATGGGTTCCTCTACTCTCTTTACTACATGGTAGTGATGATGGGTTCCTATACTCTCTTTACTACATGGTAGTGATGATGGGTTCCTATACTCTCTTTACTACATAGTAGTGATGATGGGTTCCTATACTCTCTTTACTACATAGTAGTGATGATGGGTTCCTATACTCTCTTTACTACATGGTAGTGATGATGGGTTCCTATACTCTCTTTACTACATAGTAGTGATGATGGGTTCCTATACTCTCTTTACTACATAGTAGTGATGATGGGTTCCTATACTCTCTTTACTACATGGTAGTGATGATGGGTTCCTATACTCTCTTTACTACATAGTAGTGATGATGGGTTCCTATACTCTCTTTACTACATGGTAGTGATGATGGGTTCCTATACTCTCTTTACTACATAGTAGTGATGATGGGTTCCTATACTCTCTTTACTACATGGTAGTGATGATGGGTTCCTATACTCTCTTTACTACATAGTAGTGATGATGGGTTCCTATACTCTCTTTACTACATAGTAGTGATGATGGGTTCCTATACACTCTTTACTTCATAGTAGTGATGATGGGTTCCTATACTCCCTTTACTACATAGTAGTGATGATGGGTTCCTATACTCTCTTTACTACATAGTAGTGATGATGGGTTCCTCTACTCTCTTTACTACATAGTAGTGATGATGGGTTCCTATACTCTCTTTACTACATAGTAGTGATGATGGGTTCCTCTACATAGTAGTGATGATGGGTTCTCTTTACTACATAGTAGTGATGATGGGTTCTCTTTACTACATAGTAGTGATGATGGGTTCCTATACTCTCTTTACTACATAGTAGTGATGATGGGTTCCTCTACTCTCTTTACTACATAGTAGTGATGATGGGTTCTATACTCTCTTTACTACATGGTAGTGATGATGGGTTCCTATACTCTCTTTACTACATGGTAGTGATGATGGGTTCCTATACTCTCTTTACTACATGGTAGTGATGATGGGTTCCTATACTCTCTTTACTACATGGTAGTGATGATGGGTTCCTATACTCTCTTTACTACATGGTAGTGATGATGGGTTCCTATACTCTCTTTACTACATGGTAGTGATGATGGGTTCCTATACTCTCTTTACTACATGGTAGTGATGATGGGTTCCTATACTCTCTTTACTACATGGTAGTGATGATGGGTTCCTATACTCTCTTTACTACATGGTAGTGATGATGGGTTCCTATACTCTCTTTACTACATGGTAGTGATGATGGGTTCCTATACTCTCTTTACTACATGGTAGTGATGATGGGTTCCTATACTCTCTTTACTACATGGTAGTGATGATGGGTTCCTATACTCTCTTTACTACATGGTAGTGATGATGGGTTCCTATACTCTCTTTACTACATGGTAGTGATGATGGGTTCCTATACTCCCTTTACTACATAGTAGTGATGATGGGTTCCTATACTCTCTTTACTACATAGTAGTGATGATGGGTTCCTCTACTCTCTTTACTACATAGTAGTGATGATGGGTTCCTATACTCTCTTTACTACATAGTAGTGATGATGGGTTCCTATACTCTCTTTACTACATAGTAGTGATGATGGGTTCCTATACTCCCTTTACTACATAGTAGTGATGATGGGTTCCTATACTCTCTTTACTACATAGTAGTGATGATGGGTTCCTCTACTCTCTTTACTACATAGTAGTGATGATGGGTTCCTATACTCTCTTTACTACATAGTAGTGATGATGGGTTCCTCTACTCTCTTTACTACATAGTAGTGATGATGGGTTCCTCTACTCTCTTTACTACATAGTAGTGATGATGGGTTCCTATACTCTCTTTACTACATAGTAGTGATGATGGGTTCCTCTACTCTCTTTACTCTTTACTACATAGTAGTGATGATGGGTTCCTATACTCTCTTTACTACATAGTAGTGAT
Organism: Oncorhynchus gorbuscha; assembly: GCF_021184085.1. Classification (NCBI taxonomy): domain Eukaryota; kingdom Metazoa; phylum Chordata; class Actinopteri; order Salmoniformes; family Salmonidae; genus Oncorhynchus; species Oncorhynchus gorbuscha. The sequence continues at coordinate 65,772,981 of NC_060182.1, forward strand.
GATGGGTTCCTCTACTCTCTTTACTACATAGTAGTGATGATGGGTTCCTATACTCTCTTTACTACATAGTAGTGATGATGGGTTCCTCTACTCTCTTTACTACATAGTAGTGATGATGGGTTCCTATACTCTCTTTACTACATAGTAGTGATGATGGGTTCCTATACTCTCTTTACTACATAGTAGTGATGATGGGTTCCTATACTCTCTTTACTACATAGTAGTGATGATGGGTTCCTATACTCTCTTTACTACATAGTAGTGATGATGGGTTCCTATACTCTCTTTACTACATGGTAGTGATGATGGGTTCCTATACTCTCTTTACTACATGGTAGTGATGATGGGTTCCTATACTCTCTTTACTACATAGTAGTGATGATGGGTTCCTATACTCTCTTTACTACATAGTAGTGATGATGGGTTCCTATACTCTCTTTACTACATAGTAGTGATGATGGGTTCCTATACTCTCTTTACTACATAGTAGTGATGATGGGTTCCTATACTCTCTTTACTACATGGTAGTGATGATGGGTTCCTATACTCTCTTTACTACATAGTAGTGATGATGGGTTCCTATACATAGTAGTGATGATGGGTTCTCTTTACTACATAGTAGTGATGATGGGTTCCTATACTCTCTTTACTACATAGTAGTGATGATGGGTTCCTATACTCTCTTTACTACATAGTAGTGATGATGGGTTCCTATACTCTCTTTACTACATAGTAGTGATGATGGGTTCCTATACTCTCTTTACTACATGGTAGTGATGATGGGTTCCTATACTCTCTTTACTACATAGTAGTGATGATGGGTTCCTATACTCTCTTTACTACATAGTAGTGATGATGGGTTCTCTTTACTACATAGTAGTGATGATGGGTTCCTATACTCTCTTTACTACATAGTAGTGATGATGGGTTCCTATACTCTCTTTACTACATAGTAGTGATGATGGGTTCCTATACTCTCTTTACTACATAGTAGTGATGATGGGTTCCTATACTCTCTTTACTACATAGTAGTGATGATGGGTTCCTATACTCTCTTTACTACATAGTAGTGATGATGGGTTCCTATACTCTCTTTACTACATAGTAGATGATGTAGTGATGGGTTCCTATACTCTCTTTACTACAGTAGTAGTAGTGATGATGGGTTCCTATACTCTCTTTACTACATAGTAGTGATGATGGGTTCCTATACTCTCTTTACTACATAGTAGTGATGATGGGTTCCTATACTCTCTTTACTACATGGTAGTGATGATGGGTTCCTATACTCTCTTTACTACATAGTAGTGATGATGGGTTCCTATACTCTCTTTACTACATAGTAGTGATGATGGGTTCCTATACTCTCTTTACTACATAGTAGTGATGATGGGTTCCTATACTCTCTTTACTACATAGTAGTGATGATGGGTTCCTATACTCTCTTTACTACATAGTAGTGATGATGGGTTCCTATACTCTCTTTACTACATAGTAGTGATGATGGGTTCCTATACTCTCTTTACTACATAGTAGTGATGATGGGTTCCTATACTCTCTTTACTACATAGTAGTGATGATGGGTTCCTATACTCTCTTTACTACATAGTAGTGATGATGGGTTCCTATACTCTCTTTACTACATGGTAGTGATGATGGGTTCCTATACTCTCTTTACTACATAGTAGTGATGATGGGTTCCTATACTCTCTTTACTACATAGTAGTGATGATGGGTTCCTATACTCTCTTTACTACATAGTAGTGATGATGGGTTCCTATACTCTCTTTACTACATAGTAGTGATGATGGGTTCCTATACTCTCTTTACTACATAGTAGTAGTGTTCCTATACTCTCTTTACTACATAGTATGATGGGTTCCTATACTCTCTTTACTACATAGTAGTGATGATGGGTTCCTATACTCTCTTTACTACATAGTAGTGATGATGGGTTCCTATACTCTCTTTACTACATAGTAGTGATGATGGGTTCCTATACTCTCTTTACTACATAGTAGTGATGATGGGTTCCTATACTCTCTTTACTACATAGTAGTGATGATGGGTTCCTATACTCTCTTTACTACATAGTAGTGATGATGGGTTCCTATACTCCCTTTACTACATAGTAGTGATGATGGGTTCCCATACTCTCTTTACTACATAGTAGTGATGATGGGTTCCTATACTCTCTTTACTACATAGTAGTGATGATGGGTTCCTATACTCTCTTTACTACATAGTAGTGATGATGGGTTCCTATACTCTCTTTACTACATAGTAGTGATGATGGGTTCCTATACTCTCTTTACTACACGTTGTGATGATGGGTTCCTATACTCTCTTTACTACATAGTAGTGATGATGGGTTCCTATACTCTCTTTACTACATGGTAGTGATGATGGGTTCCTCTACTCTCTTTACTACATAGTAGTGATGATGGGTTCCTATACTCTCTTTACTACATGGTAGTGATGATGGGTTCCTATACTCTCTTTACTACATAGTAGTGATGATGGGTTCCTATACTCTCTTTACTACATAGTAGTGATGATGGGTTCCTATACTCTCTTTACTACATGGTAGTGATGATGGGTTCCTATACTCTCTTTACTACATAGTAGTGATGATGGGTTCCTATACTCTCTTTACTACATAGTAGTGATGATGGGTTCTACTATACTCTCTTTACTACATAGTAGTGATGATGGGTTCCTATACTCTCTTTACTACATAGTAGTGATGATGGGTTCCTATACTCTTTACTACTTTACTACATAGTAGTGATGATGGGTTCCTATACTCTCTTTACTACATAGTAGTGATGATGTTCCTATACTCTCTTTACTACATAGTAGTGATGATGGGTTCCTATACTCTCTTTACTACATAGTAGTGATGATGGGTTCCTATACTCTCTTTACTACATAGTAGTGATGATGGGTTCCTATACTCTCTTTACTACATAGTAGTGATGATGGGTTCCTATACTCTCTTTACTACATAGTAGTGATGATGGGTTCCTACTACTCTCTTTACTACATAGTAGTGATGATGGGTTCCTCTACTCTCTTTACTACATAGTAGTGATGATGGGTTCCTATACTCTCTTTACTACATAGTAGTGATGATGGGTTCCTATACTCTCTTTACTACATGGTAGTGATGATGGGTTCCTATACTCTCTTTACTACATAGTAGTGATGATGGGTTCCTATACTCTCTTTACTACATGGTAGTGATGATGGGTTCCTATACTCTCTTTACTACATGGTAGTGATGATGGGTTCCTATACTCTCTTTACTACATAGTAGTGATGATGGGTTCCTATACTCTCTTTACTACATGGTAGTGATGATGGGTTCCTATACTCTCTTTACTACATGGTAGTGATGATGGGTTCCTATACTCTCTTTACTACATGGTAGTGATGATGGGTTCCTATACTCTCTTTACTACATGGTAGTGATGATGGGTTCCTATACTCTCTTTACTACATGGTAGTGATGATGGGTTCCTATACTCTCTTTACTACATAGTAGTGATGATGGGTTCCTATACTCTCTTTACTACATGGTAGTGATGATGGGTTCCTATACTCTCTTTACTACATGGTAGTGATGATGGGTTCCTATACTCTCTTTACTACATAGTAGTGATGATGGGTTCCTATACTCTCTTTACTACATAGTAGTGATGATGGGTTCCTCTACTCTCTTTACTACATAGTAGTGATGATGGGTTCCTATACTCTCTTTACTATATAGTAGTGATGATGGGTTCCTCTACTCTCTTTACTACATAGTAGTGATGATGGGTTCCTATACTCTCTTTACTACATAGTAGTGATGATGGGTTCCTCTACTCTCTTTACTACATAGTAGTGATGATGGGTTCCTATACTCTCTTTACTACATAGTAGTGATGATGGGTTCCTCTACTCTCTTTACTACATAGTAGTGATGATGGGTTCCTATACTCTCTTTACTACATGGTAGTGATGATGGGTTCCTATACTCTCTTTACTACATAGTAGTGATGATGGGTTCCTATACTCTCTTTACTACATGGTAGTGATGATGGGTTCCTATACTCTCTTTACTACATGGTAGTGATGATGGGAGTTCCTATACTCTCTTTACTACATGGTAGTGATGATGGGTTCCTATACTCTCTTTACTACATAGTAGTGATGATGGGTTCCTATACTCTCTTTACTACATGGTAGTGATGATGGGTTCCTATACTTTACTCATAGTAGTGATGATGGGTTTTACTTTTCATAGTAGTGATGATGGGTTCCTATACTCTCTTTACTACATAGTAGTGATGATAGTAGTGATGATGGGTTCCTATACTCTCTTTACTACATAGTAGTGATGATGGGTTCCTCTACTCTCTTTACTACATAGTAGTGATGATGGGTTCCTATACTCTCTTTACTACATAGTAGTGATGATGGGTTCCTATACTCTCTTTACTACATAGTAGTGATGATGGGTTCCTATACTCTCTTTACTACATAGTAGTGATGATGGGTTCCTACTCTCTTTACTCTCTTTACTACATGGTAGTGATGATGGGTTCCTATACTCTCTTTACTACATAGTAGTGATGATGGGTTCCTATACTCTCTTTACTACATAGTAGTGATGATGGGTTCCTATACTCTCTTTACTACATAGTAGTGATGATGGGTTCCTATACTCTCTTTACTACATAGTAGTGATGATGGGTTCCTATACTCTCTTTACTACATAGTAGTGATGATGGGTTCCTATACTCTCTTTACTACATAGTAGTGATGATGGGTTCCTATACTCTCTTTACTACATAGTAGTGATGATGGGTTCTCTATACTCTCTTTACTACATAGTAGTGATGATGGGTTCCTATACTCTCTTTACTACATAGTAGTGATGATGGGTTCCTCTACTCTCTTTACTACATAGTAGTGATGATGGGTTCCTATACTCTCTTTACTACATAGTAGTGATGATGGGTTCCTATACTCTCTTTACTACATAGTAGTGATGATGGGTTCCTCTACTCTCTTTACTACATAGTAGTGATGATGGGTTCCTATACTCTCTTTACTACATGGTAGTGATGATGGGTTCCTATACTCTCTTTACTACATGGTAGTGATGATGGGTTCCTATACTCTCTTTACTACATGGTAGTGATGATGGGTTCCTATACTCTCTTTACTACATGGTAGTGATGATGGGTTCCTATACTCTCTTTACTACATGGTAGTGATGATGGGTTCCTATACTCTCTTTACTACATGGTAGTGATGATGGGTTCCTATACTCTCTTTACTACATGGTAGTGATGATGGGTTCCTATACTCTCTTTACTACATGGTAGTGATGATGGGTTCCTATACTCTCTTTACTACATGGTAGTGATGATGGGTTCCTATACTCTCTTTACTACATGGTAGTGATGATGGGTTCCTATACTCTCTTTACTACATGGTAGTGATGATGGGTTCCTATACTCTCTTTACTACATGGTAGTGATGATGGGTTCCTATACTCTCTTTACTACATGGTAGTGATGATGGGTTCCTATACTCTCTTTACTACATGGTAGTGATGATGGGTTCCTATACTCCCTTTACTACATAGTAGTGATGATGGGTTCCTATACTCTCTTTACTACATAGTAGTGATGATGGGTTCCTCTACTCTCTTTACTACATAGTAGTGATGATGGGTTCCTATACTCTCTTTACTATATAGTAGTGATGACTACTCTCTTTACTACATAGTAGTGATGATGGGTTCCTATACTCTCTTTACTACATAGTAGTGATGATGGGTTCCTCTACTCTCTTTACTACATAGTAGTGATGATGGGTTCCTATACTCTCTTTACTACATAGTAGTGATGATGGGTTCCTCTACTCTCTTTACTACATAGTAGTGATGATGGGTTCCTATACTCTCTTTACTACATAGTAGTGATGATGGGTTCCTATACTCTCTTTACTACATAGTAGTGATGATGGGTTCCTATACTCTCTTTACTACATAGTAGTGATGATGGGTTCCTATACTCTCTTTACTACATGGTAGTGATGATGGGTTCCTATACTCTCTTTACTACATGGTAGTGATGATGGGTTCCTATACTCTCTTTACTACATGGTAGTGATGATCGGTTCCTATACACTCTTTACTTCATAGTAGTGATGATGGGTTCCTATACTCCCTTTACTACATGGTAGTGATGATCGGTTCCTATACACTCTTTACTTCATAGTAGTGATGATGGGTTCCTATACTCCCTTTACTTCATAGTAGTGATGATGGGTTCCTATACTCCCTTTACTTCATAGTAGTGATGATGGGTTCCTATACACTCTTTACTTCATAGTAGTGATGATGGGTTCCTATACTCCCTTTACTTCATAGTAGTGATGATGGGTTCCTATACTCTCTTTACTTCATAGTAGTGATGATGGGTTCCTATACTCCCTTTACTTCATAGTAGTGATGATGGGTTCCTATACTCTCTTTACTACATGGTAGTGATGATGGGTTCCTATACACTCTTTACTTCATAGTAGTGATGATGGGTTCCTATACACTCTTTACTTCATAGTAGTGATGATGGGTTCCTATACACTCTTTACTTCATAGTAGTGATGATGGGTTCCTATACTCTCTTTACTACATGGTAGTGATGATCGGTTCCTATACACTCTTTACTTCATAGTAGTGATGATGGGTTCCTATACACTCTTTACTTCATAGTAGTGATGATGGGTTCCTATACTCCCTTTACTTCATAGTAGTGATGATGGGTTCCTATACTCTCTTTACTACATAGTAGTGATGATGGGTTCCTATACTCTCTTTACTACATAGTAGTGATGATGGGTTCCTATACACTCTTTACTTCATAGTAGTGATGATGGGTTCCTATACACTCTTTACTTCATAGTAGTGATGATGGGTTCCTATACTCTCTTTACTACATAGTAGTGATGATGGGTTCCTCTACTCTCTTTACTACATAGTAGTGATGATGGGTTCCTATACTCTCTTTACTACATGGTAGTGATGATGGGTTCCTATACTCTCTTTACTACATGGTAGTGATGATCGGTTCCTATACTCTTTTTACTACATGGTAGTGATGATGGGTTCCTATACTCTCTTTACTACACGTTGTGATGATGGGTTCCTATACTCTCTTTACTACATAGTAGTGATGATGGGTTCCTATACTCTCTTTACTACATAGTAGTGATGATGGGTTCCTATACTCTCTTTACTACATAGTAGTGATGATGGGTTCCTATACTCTCTTTACTACATAGTAGTGATGATGGGTTCCTATACTCTCTTTACTACATAGTAGTGATGATGGGTTCCTATACTCTCTTTACTACATAGTAGTGATGATGGGTTCCTATACTCTCTTTACTACATAGTAGTGATGATGGGTTCCTATACTCTCTTTACTACATAGTAGTGATGATGGGTTCCTATACTCTCTTTACTACATAGTAGTGATGATGGGTTCCTATACTCTCTTTACTACATAGTAGTGATGATGGGTTCTATACTCTCTTTACTACATAGTAGTGATGATGGGTTCCTATACTCTCTTTACTACATAGTAGTGATGATGGGTTCCTATACTCTCTTTACTACATAGTAGTGATGATGGGTTCCTATACTCTCTTTACTACATAGTAGTGATGATGGGTTCCTATACTCTCTTTACTACATAGTAGTGATGATGGGTTCCTATACTCTCTTTACTACATAGTAGTGATGATGGGTTCCTATACACTCTTTACTTCATAGTAGTGATGATGGGTTCCTATACTCCCTTTACTACATAGTAGTGATGATGGGTTCCTATACTCTCTTTACTACATAGTAGTGATGATGGGTTCCTATACTCTCTTTACTACACGTTGTGATGATGGGTTCCTATACTCTCTTTACTACACGTTGTGATGATGGGTTCCTATACTCTCTTTACTACATAGTAGTGATGATGGGTTCCTATACTCTCTTTACTACATGGTAGTAATGATGGGTTCCTCTACTCTCTTTACTACATAGTAGTGATGATGGGTTCCTATACTCTCTTTACTACATAGTAGTGATGATGGGTTCCTATACTCTCTTTACTACATAGTAGTGATGATGGGTTCCTATACTCCCTTTACTACATAGTAGTGATGATGGGTTCCTATACTCTCTTTACTACATAGTAGTGATGATGGGTTCCTCTACTCTCTTTACTACATAGTAGTGATGATGGGTTCCTATACTCTCTTTACTACATAGTAGTGATGATGGGTTCCTCTACTCTCTTTACTATATAGTAGTGATGATGGGTTCCTCTACTCTCTTTACTACATAGTAGTGATGATGGGTTCCTATACTCTCTTTACTACATAGTAGTGATGATGGGTTCCTCTACTCTCTTTACTACATAGTAGTGATGATGGGTTCCTATACTCTCTTTACTACATAGTAGTGATGATGGGTTCCTCTACTCTCTTTACTACATAGTAGTGATGATGGGTTCCTATACTCTCTTTACTACATAGTAGTGATGATGGGTTCCTATACTCTCTTTACTACATAGTAGTGATGATGGGTTCCTCTACTCTCTTTACTACATAGTAGTGATGATGGGTTCCTATACTCTCTTTACTACATAGTAGTGATGATGGGTTCCTCTACTCTCTTTACTACATAGTAGTGATGATGGGTTCCTATACTCTCTTTACTACATAGTAGTGATGATGGGTTCCTATACTCTCTTTACTACATGGTAGTGATGATGGGTTCCTATACTCTCTTTACTACATAGTAGTGATGATGGGTTCCTATACTCTCTTTACTACATAGTAGTGATGATGGGTTCCTCTACTCTCTTTACTACATAGTAGTGATGATGGGTTCCTATACTCTCTTTACTACATGGTAGTGATGATGGGTTCCTATACTCTCTTTACTACATGGTAGTGATGATGGGTTCCTATACTCTCTTTACTACATAGTAGTGATGATGGGTTCCTATACTCTCTTTACTACATGGTAGTGATGATGGGTTCCTCTACTCTCTTTACTACATAGTAGTGATGATGGGTTCCTATACTCTCTTTACTACATGGTAGTGATGATGGGTTCCTATACTCTCTTTACTACATAGTAGTGATGATGGGTTCCTATACTCTCTTTACTACATAGTAGTGATGATGGGTTCCTATACTCTCTTTACTACATGGTAGTGATGATGGGTTCCTATACTCTCTTTACTACATAGTAGTGATGATGGGTTCCTATACTCTCTTTACTACATAGTAGTGATGATGGGTTCCTATACTCTCTTTACTACATAGTAGTGATGATGGGTTCCTATACTCTCTTTACTACATAGTAGTGATGATGGGTTCCTATACTCCCTTTACTACATAGTAGTGATGATGGGTTCCCATACTCTCTTTACTACATAGTAGTGATGATGGGTTCCTATACTCTCTTTACTACATAGTAGTGATGATGGGTTCCTCTACTCTCTTTACTACATGGTAGTGATGATGGGTTCCTATACTCTCTTTACTACACGTTGTGATGATGGGTTCCTATACTCTCTTTACTACACGTTGTGATGATGGGTTCCTATACTCTCTTTACTACATAGTAGTGATGATGGGTTCCTATACTCTCTTTACTACATGGTAGTAATGATGGGTTCCTCTACTCTCTTTACTACATAGTAGTGATGATGGGTTCTTTACTACATGGTAGTGATGACTATACTCTCTTTACTACATAGTAGTGATGATGGGTTCCTATACTCTCTTTACTACATAGTAGTGATGATGGGTTCCTATACTCTCTTTACTACATAGTAGTGATGATGGGTTCCTATACTCTCTTTACTACATAGTAGTGATGATGGGTTCCTATACTCATAGTAGTGATGATGGGTTCTTTACTACATAGTAGTGATGATGGGTTCCTATACTCTCTTTACTACATAGTAGTGATGATGGGTTCCTATACTCTCTTTACTACATAGTAGTGATGATGGGTTCCTATACTCTCTTTACTACATAGTAGTGATGATGGGTTCCTATACTCTCTTTACTACATAGTAGTGATGATGGGTTCCTATACTCTCTTTACTACATAGTAGTGATGATGGGTTCCTATACTCTCTTTACTACATAGTAGTGATGATGGGTTCCTATACTCTCTTTACTACATAGTAGTGATGATGGGTTCCTATACTCTCTTTACTACATGGTAGTGATGATGGGTTCCTATACTCTCTTTACTACATAGTAGTGATGATGGGTTCCTATACTCTCTTTACTACATAGTAGTGATGATAGTTCCTATACTCTCTTTACTACATGGTAGTGATGATGGGTTCCTATACTCTCTTTACTACATAGTAGTGATGATGGGTTCCTATACTCTCTTTACTACATAGTAGTGATGATGGGTTCCTATACTCTCTTTACTACATAGTAGTGATGATGGGTTCCTATACTCTCTTTACTACATAGTAGTAGTGATGATGGGTTCCTCTACTCTCTTTACTACATAGTAGTGATGATGGGTTCCTATACTCTCTTTACTACATGGTAGTGATGATGGGTTCCTATACTCTCTTTACTACATGGTAGTGACTCTCTTTACTACATAGTAGTGATGATGGGTTCCTATACTCTCTTTACTACATGGTAGTGATGATGGGTTCCTATACTCTCTTTACTACATAGTAGTGATGATGGGTTCCTATACTCTCTTTACTACATAGTAGTGATGATGGGTTCCTATACTCTCTTTACTACATAGTAGTGATGATGGGTTCCTATACTCTCTTTACTACATAGTAGTGATGATGGGTTCCTATACTCTCTTTACTACATAGTAGTGATGATGGGTTCCTATACTCTCTTTACTACATAGTAGTGATGATGGGTTCCTATACTCTCTTTACTACATAGTAGTGATGATGGGTTCCTATACTCTCTTTACTACATAGTAGTGATGATGGGTTCCTATACTCTCTTTACTACATAGTAGTGATGATGGGTTCCTATACTCTCTTTACTACATAGTAGTGATGATGGGTTCCTATACTCTCTTTACTACATAGTAGTGATGATGGGTTCCTATACTCTCTTTACTACATAGTAGTGATGATGGGTTTCTATACTCTCTTTACTACATGGTAGTGATGATGGGTTCCTATACTCTCTTACTACATAGTAGTGATGATGGGTTCCTATACTCTCTTTACTACAGTAGTGATGATGGGTTCCTATACTCTCTTTACTACATAGTAGTGATGATGGGTTCCTATACTCTCTTTACTACATAGTAGTGATGATGGGTTCCTCTACTCTCTTTACTACATAGTAGTGATGATGGGTTCCTATACTCTCTTTACTACATGGTAGTGATGATGGGTTCCTATACTCTCTTTACTACATAGTAGTGATGATGGGTTCCTATACTCTCTTTACTACATAGTAGTGATGATGGGTTCCTATACTCTCTTTACTACATGGTAGTGATGATGGGTTCCTATACTCTCTTTACTACATAGTAGTGATGATGGGTTCCTATACTCTCTTTACTACATAGTAGTGATGATGGGTTCCTATACTCTCTTTACTACATAGTAGTGATGATGGGTTCCTATACTCTCTTTACTACATAGTAGTGATGATGGGTTCCTATACTCTCTTTACTACATAGTAGTGATGATGGGTTCCTATACTCTCTTTACTACATAGTAGTGATGATGGGTTCCTATACTCTCTTTACTACATAGTAGTGATGATGGGTTCCTATACTCTCTTTACTACATGGTAGTGATGATGGGTTCCTTACTCTCTTTACTACATAGTAGTGATGATGGGTTCCTATACTCTCTTTACTACATGGTAGTGATGATGGGTTCCTATACTCTCTTTACTACATAGTAGTGATGATGGGTTCCTATACTCTCTTTACTACATAGTAGTGATGATGGGTTCCTATACTCTCTTTACTACATGGTAGTGATGATGGGTTCCTATACTCTCTTTACTACATAGTAGTGATGATGGGTTCCTATACTCTCTTTACTACATAGTAGTGATGATGGGTTCCTATACTCTCTTTACTACATAGTAGTGATGATGGGTTCCTATACTCTCTTTACTACATAGTAGTGATGATGGGTTCCTATACTCTCTTTACTACATAGTAGTGATGATGGGTTCCTATACTCTCTTTACTACATAGTAGTGATGATGGGTTCCTATACTCTCTTTACTACATAGTAGTGATGATGGGTTCCTATACTCTCTTTACTACATAGTAGTGATGATGGGTTCCTATACTCTCTTTACTACATAGTAGTGATGATGGGTTCCTCTACTCTCTTTACTACATAGTAGTGATGATGGGTTCCTCTACTCTCTTTACTACATAGTAGTGATGATGGGTTCCTATACTCTCTTTACTACATAGTAGTGATGATGGGTTCCTATACTCTCTTTACTACATAGTAGTGATGATGGGTTCCTATACTCTCTTTACTACATAGTAGTGATGATGGGTTCCTATACTCTCTTTACTACATGGTAGTGATGATGGGTTCCTATACTCTCTTTACTACATAGTAGTGATGATGGGTTCCTATACTCTCTTTACTACATAGTAGTGATGATGGGTTCCTATACTCTCTTTACTACATGGTAGTGATGATGGGTTCCTATACTCTCTTTACTACATGGTAGTGATGATGTAGTGATGATGGGTTCCTATACTCTCTTTACTACATGGTAGTGATGATGGGTTCCTATACTCTCTTTACTACATAGTAGTGATGATGGGTTCCTATACTCTCTTTACTACACGGTAGTGATGATGGGTTCCTATACTCTCTTTACTACATAGTAGTGATGATGGGTTCCTATACTCTCTTTACTACATAGTAGTGATGATGGGTTCCTCTACTCTCTTTACTACATAGTAGTGATGATGGGTTCCTATACTCTCTTTACTACATAGTAGTGATGATGGGTTCCTATACTCTCTTTACTACATAGTAGTGATGATGGGTTCCTATACTCTCTTTACTACATAGTAGTGATGATGGGTTCCTATACTCTCTTTACTACATAGTAGTGATGATGGGTTCCTATACTCTCTTTACTACATAGTAGTGATGATGGGTTCCTATACTCTCTTTACTACATAGTAGTGATGATGGGTTCCTATACTCTCTTTACTACATAGTAGTGATGTAGTGATGATGGGTTCCTATACTCTCTTTACTACATAGTAGTGATGATGGGTTCCTATACTCTCTTTACTACATAGTAGTGATGATGGGTTCCTATACTCTCTTTACTACATAGTAGTGATGATGGGTTCCTATACTCTCTTTACTACATGGTAGTGATGATGGGTTCCTATACTCTCTTTACTACATGGTAGTGATGATGGGTTCCTATACTCTCTTTACTACATAGTAGTGATGATGGGTTCCTATACTCTCTTTACTACATAGTAGTGATGATGGGTTCCTATACTCTCTTTACTACATGGTAGTGATGATGGGTTCCTATACTCTCTTTACTACATGGTAGTGATGATGGGTTCCTATACTCTCTTTTACTACATAGTAGTGATGATGGGTTCCTATACTCTCTTTACTACATAGTAGTGATGATGGGTTCCTATACTCTCTCTTTACTACATAGTAGTGATGATGGGTTCCTATACTCTCTTTACTACCTCTACTCTCTTTACTACATAGTAGTGATGATGGGTTCCTATACTCTCTTTACTACATGGTAGTGATGATGGGTTCCTATACTCTCTTTACTACATGGTAGTGATGATGGGTTCCTATACTCTCTTTACTACATAGTAGTGATGATGGGTTCCTATACTCTCTTTACTACATAGTAGTGATGATGGGTTCCTATACTCTCTTTACTACATAGTAGTGATGATGGGTTCCTCTACTCTCTTTACTACATAGTAGTGATGATGGGTTCCTATACTCTCTTTACTACATAGTAGTGATGATGGGTTCCTATACTCTCTTTACTACATGGTAGTGATGATGGGTTCCTATACTCTCTTTACTACATAGTAGTGATGATGGGTTCCTATACTCTCTTTACTACATGGTAGTGATGATGGGTTCCTATACTCTCTTTACTACATAGTAGTGATGATGGGTTCCTATACTCTCTTTACTACATGGTAGTGATGATGGGTTCCTATACTCTCTTTACTACATAGTAGTGATGATGGGTTCCTATACTCTCTTTACTACATAGTAGTGATGATGGGTTCCTATACTCTATTTACTACATAGTAGTGATGATGGGTTCCTATACTCTCTTTACTACATAGTAGTGATGATGGGTTCCTATACTCTCTTTACTACATGGTAGTGATGATGGGTTCCTATACTCTCTTTACATAGTAGTGATGATGGGTTCCTATACTCTCTTTACTACATAGTAGTGATGATGGGTTCCTATACTCTCTTTACTACATAGTAGTGATGATGGGTTCCTATACTCTCTTTACTACACGGTAGTGATGATGGGTTCCTATACTCTCTTTACTACATGGTAGTGATGATGGGTTCCTATACTCTCTTTACTACATAGTAGTGATGATGGGTTCCTATACTCTCTTTACTACACGGTAGTGATGATGGGTTCCTATACTCTCTTTACTACATAGTAGTGATGATGGGTTCCTATACTCTCTTTACTACATGGTAGTGATGATGGGTTCCTATACTCTCTTTACTACATAGTAGTGATGATGGGTTCCTATACTCTCTTTACTACATAGTAGTGATGATGGGTTCCTATACTCTATTTACTACATAGTAGTGATGATGGGTTCCTATACTCTCTTTACTACATAGTAGTGATGATGGGTTCCTATACTCTCTTTACTACATGGTAGTGATGATGGGTTCCTATACTCTCTTTACTACATAGTAGTGATGATGGGTTCCTATACTCTCTTTACTACATAGTAGTGATGATGGGTTCCTATACTCTCTTTACTACATAGTAGTGATGATGGGTTCCTATACTCTCTTTACTACACGGTAGTGATGATGGGTTCCTATACTCTCTTTACTACATGGTAGTGATGATGGGTTCCTATACTCTCTTTACTACATAGTAGTGATGATGGGTTCCTATACTCTCTTTACTACACGGTAGTGATGATGGGTTCCTATACTCTCTTTACTACATGGTAGTGATGATGGGTTCCTATACTCTCTTTACTACATAGTATAGATGATGGGTTCCTATACTCTCTTTACTACACGGTAGTGATGATGGGTTCCTATACTCTCTTTACTACATGGTAGTGATGATGGGTTCCTATACTCTCTTTACTACATAGTAGTGATGATGGGTTCCTATACTCTCTTTACTACATAGTAGTGATGATGGGTTCCTATACTCTCTTTACTACATGGTAGTGATGATGGGTTCCTATACTCTCTTTACTACATAGTAGTGATGATGGGTTCCTATACTCTCTTTACTACATGGTAGTGATGATGGGTTCCTATACTCTCTTTACTACATAGTAGTGATGATGGGTTCCTATACTCTCTTTACTACATGGTAGTGATGATGGGTTCCTATACTCTCTTTACTACATAGTAGTGATGATGGGTTCCTATACTCTCTTTACTACACGGTAGTGATGGGTTCAAGTGCTGGGTTGCAGTTGGTGTCAAACACGTTCTAATTCTATGTGGTTAGCGGCGAGCCGGGTGAGGGTTGACACATGACACACAGGACAGTGTAAACATGGATTAGGTAGATGTGTCAATCTCAGCATGGCAGGCTGACTGACAGACAGACACGCAGGCAGGCAGCTCTCTCTGACGCTGTCAACTTCATGGGGAACAGAGGCTACGGTTTTCTTTGCACTATTTCAGCTTGGTACAATGGCCCTGTGTGAAAATAAATATACAATATACATAAATATTGGATTACGCACGTCTTAATGTGTTGTAATTGACTTATTCACAGATAATTAGCCTAATTAATTTATAGTTAACTATCTTAACAAACTGCAAAATGATCCAGTACATAGTCAGTGTCATTGCAGTTTTTCCCCCGCTGCTAAATCTTTGCTGCAAATCCCCAAAATATGACAAATAGATTAATACATATAACTGGGGAAAACATTGGGAGGGTAAAATGTTTTTAGTGTGAACTTAAATGACTCAAACCAGATATAAGATTATATTTGAGAACTAACAGTCACCAAAATATAAACTGACAGGGAGAATCTAAAAATTCTTCCTGGGGCCCTGATTGATTGTGTTATAATGTTTGTGTCACTTAGATAGAATAAGAAGATGCATAAGCCATGGTAAAATGTGTAGAATTGCAGGAAATTGGCTTTAAAACGGCATTTTGTTCTCTCAGCCCCATGACAAAATGTGTAGAATTGCCGGAAACTAGCTTTGAAACTGCAAAATGTTCTCTCCGTCCCATAGCAAAACATGTAGAATTGCCAGAAACTAGCTTTGAAACTGCAAAATGTTCTCAATGTCCCATAGCAAAACATGTAGAATTGCAGGAAATTAGCTTCAAAACAGCTACATTTTCCCTGCGGCCAACAGGAGGGGCTACATTGCTGGGGTCAGAGACAGCGCCTTTGGCCGTCCCCCGTCCCCCCCCCCCACCCACCCCTTTGCCACCACTGCTGAATAAATTCTAGGGAAAAGGAAAACACTGCGTCATCGTCAGTTGCACTGTGGATTATGTGGGTTACTGTAAACAATCATGGGAAGCCAGCAATGCTGCAGTCAGATATCTAAACATTGTATGAAATAACAGGGGTTGTGAAGGGGCACTTATTTCCAGGGGCATCTTTGTCAATAAGGTTGCTTGACTACATGTGAGAACCAAGACAATTTAAGTGTGCTGAGGGCCGGAGAGCAGCATCACTCAGCCTACGCTACAGTGTCAAGTGCTGCAAACAATATGCACTCACTGGAAGCACAGCTCGACTCATGAGACGACATGTTCCGATGATCGTGGCAGTGCCATTTTACAATCGCCCATGTTACAGACCTACACACAGTGCACCTCAGTTCCTTCATCTTAGTATCTCAAAACGACTTGTTTTCGATAGCGAACAAGTTAGTGGTAAATCATTCCTCTCCTCCGATCCCTTCCCATTATTCATCTGTCAAGCGTACAGAAATGTATGGCCACGCTCAAGGCTTAACTAATCCAACAAATGCAGCAACAAGACCAATCTGAGAGAAATCTGTCTCAAGATCCATCTCAAAGCACTGGAGGAAGACTGGAGACACACCAATGTAATCACTGCAAAGCAGCCATGAACTGTGAAGTCCTACCCTTTCGATCAAACAGCTGAGCCTGGTGGGAAGGATGGGGCAACAGTCCTGTGGCATGGTTGTGCTGATAGAAAGTAGACTTCCCCAATGAGAAAGACAGACAAGACAGAAATGTGAGTTTGTCTACAAATACAGTAAAACAAGTCTTTGTGAACTAAACAATCGTAAAAGAGATACATCTGTAAAGTATTATCAATAAACTGTTCCACAGCATATCATACCCGTAACACACTAAACAATGAGTTAAAGTCCAGTGAAAATCTCACTTTTTCATATTCTGTTACCTCATACCCAAATAATGTTTTTGACTCCTATACTCGGATTTGTGTTCAAAGCATAAATCAGAGAAAAAACACAAAAAAATCCCATATCAAACTTGTATCTCAAAGAAGAACATTTAAAAAATGCTTGCTATTTCCTCTTAGAGGATGATGTCATGAGCTGGCCAATCAGCAGTCTACTTGCATGAATATTTTTAATGACCGGTATACGCCCACACCATTCTGTTGTTGGGGTACGCCCACACCATTCCAACAGAAAAACTGCTTTTTAATATACTTAATTAAAACATTTGCAAAGGAAAACATTTTAACTCATATTGCAATTAATTATAGGTCATATTTCATAGAAATCGGGAAACACTGGACATTTACTTTAAAGAGCAATTAGCTATGAAAGATCCCACCAAACTAGTAAGCAAGCTAAACATGTTATACTGGCCAAATTCCCAATCTGTCTCATTTAATTAAGCCATTTAATCATGCACCAGGCTAATTGCATAATTAAATCACTGCCTCCTGGGTGCTGCTGATGTGTTTTGGGCAATCTGGCGCTACAATACCACTCATCAACACTGTGCTTGGCTGATAATGGTAATGGAATGGCCAGTGGAACTTACCATGGACAACTTTCCTGGTAAACACATATTATTGTCAACATGTATATCATAATTAGCTGTGATGTTGTAGTCGAGATATCCTACTGTAAATGCCATCGTGTATTAATTGACTTTAATTACCTCATGTGAACAAAAATATAGATTGTGCATGTTAATCATGACAATCAACAGAAACGGACAGATCAGAAAATGCATGTTCCTTGTTATTCAGTATAACCTTTTTAAATACAGTGTACGTTGTTATGGGGACATAAATTATATTGTGCCCTCACAAATGCAATATACTGTGCACAGTGTTGCATTGGAGGGTATAAGGTACTGAATATGCCATATACCCACTTATTTTTCCATGGGCATTGCATATATTCATTTTTTAAATCCCCACTAATACGTACCAAAGTATTGCAGTGGATGTGTACACAGTTTCAATGAATGAGGCCGATGGAACAGATGAGAATGTTTAGCTTAAAATGTTGATAAACTATTATTTATTCACATTTTAGGCGCATCAGGGTACAGACGGAGGTAGGCCTTTGCGTGAATGTCCCAAAATGCAATTTGCACGAAAACACCATTCTAAAATCAACAGAGAAGGAAATATCCGTTAGAAATTTTGAAAGACCAGCGATTTAAATATGCAACAACTATCATCGGTTGCTAATATGATTTGGCTGTTAAGACAATGAAAGAAAGTTGAAAGAAAACCAATAGAACAAGTGAAAGCCTATGAGTGAGTCTTTATAAAAAATAATTGCCTCCACATTTCTATGGTGGGATTTTGGCTATAGGCTACTTTCAAGTAAAGTAAGACATGCCTCATAATATGAAGTAAAACATCTAGGTTTCAAACAATTAAGGAATATAAAAACTATAGACATGCTAATGATAGGCCTAACCATATTCTGGTAGATGGGAAGGATTTCCCAAAAACCTTCTCTATTAAATGTTAACTACAGTAGATGCGAGGTAGCCTACCTGTCAGAATGATATCATGATTATTTGAATCAATCCAGTAGCCTAGACATTTTTTTTGCAAACTCCAACTCATGTGCTACAGAAACACCGCTAACCAAACAACAGTCCTAGGTGCTTTGCACAGTTGAGTTAAAGGGTAAGTACAGACAAAAATCTAAATTGCTTGACTTTTTCCTAGACCTCAAAAGTGATCTCCTGATGTGGTTTAAGCATTCGTTATGGACTTAGAACATGCAATTTTGTTGTTTTTCTGCAACAAAAAAAAGTGTGACTTTGAGAGTGAAAACCAGAAAAAATGAGGAAAAATCTGAAACCTGTCAATTGTTTACATGCATCTGTTTCAATGGTAGGCCTACAATTAGCCTACTTGCACAGTACAGCTTGGGTTTGCCTGACTGTGAAAGAACCATATGGGATTCATCATTTTAGATCATTCAGAGAATTTTTCACACAGGGCGCATTTCTTTCGCAGGGTGGGGCATTTGGACATTTTTCAGTGATAATTATAGTATACCCACTTCTAAAGCCACTACTGATTGTACAGTTCACAGACAGACAATAAAAAATGTCCTACTTCATAAGTAAGATTAAATGTTTGTTCTTTATAATGTTCAAGTGGACTGGGCCTGGCCGGCAAGTGTGCTATATCCTAGTCAACTTCAATAGTTTATTTTGTGGTTTGGGATATGTGGGTGTTACTGAATATATTCTTCAGACAGACAATGCAGACAATCAATTTGAAGTTTAGACCACAGTAGTGAGGGGGTTACAATACGCAGGAAGGACGGATGTACTGTACACTGTAGTGGTTTACAGATTGCTCGCTCAATTGCACTCTATCAAGCTAAAGTTTATACAAGACATATATTTGATTATTTCACTCAATCAAAAGCCCTTCAAAATAACCACTTGAATTACTGTACACAACAAAAAATGATGTCTCACTCCTACACTACAACAAATGACAGTTGATTCAAGAAACACACATTGCATAAAAACAAACTGAATGTAAAATAAAAATAAAATACTATTGAACAATGGTGGACGTGGAAGTTCCACAATAACAAAGTCTATACCTCAGATCCAGACGTAGCAACACGCTGTAACCAACCCCTTCCATTTAGCACAATTGTGGTCATCAGGGCTTGAGTAGCGCCCAGCACAAACACCTTGTGTTGTGGTCCTATGTGTCTCGGCACGAGGCAGGGCCGCTCCAGCCAAGTGTTTCAATTCCTGAAGAGCCTCCTGAAGAAATTAGTATGTAATGACCACACTCCGCAAGAAGAAAGGCCCATTATGGCTTCCACACACTGTACTTGGCTTTCATTTGCAAGCTAAATGGATGCAAAAGAAGGTCAGAGTTCACTAGCCATTCAAGTATTTGGCTTTAACAGGCTCCAGCACTCTTTAATTCAAGCAGAATGACAAGTATGGATAATCGCACTAGATAATACTCATCAAAACCAGCAGTGCTGCCTTCCATTGGTACCCCCTCCCCACACACACACACACACACACACACACACACACACACACACACACACACACACACACACACACACACACACACACACACACACACACACACACACACACACACACACACACACACACACACACACACACACACTGTCTCCCCCTTCCACAAAATGGCTGGTGAGGCATAATGACAAAATACAAAATACATTATGCCTTTTAATTTGTAATTTTCTGGCTTTTGTGGCTGCAATCTGGTTTTGGTGTATTATTGCACACTGTATTATTTTGATGCAAATTATCCCCAGCTATACTCAACTAGTTCTAATTTCACATTGGTTTATCAGGGTACAGAAAAGAGCGACAGAGAGGAAAACTGCAGCTCTAATGAATTTAAAATGGAACATTAAATATGCAATGGTTACAAATGCATGAAGACTAGTAATGCTCACAGGTTTGGATGTGTGAGGAAATGATGGTACGCCGCATATTATGGAGACAAAGAGGCTTCACCCAGATGACACTGTGTGGCCCATTTGTAAAGAATTGCAGTTAGAGAGAAATGTCTCTTTGTGGGCACATAATAACCAAGGAGTGAATGGTTTATTTAGATACATGAGGG
This sequence comes from Oncorhynchus gorbuscha, assembly GCF_021184085.1. Taxonomy (NCBI): domain Eukaryota; kingdom Metazoa; phylum Chordata; class Actinopteri; order Salmoniformes; family Salmonidae; genus Oncorhynchus; species Oncorhynchus gorbuscha. The sequence continues at coordinate 65,794,387 of NC_060182.1, forward strand.
TGCACGGCCAAAACTGCTAATACGAGGCCCCAAGGGTGTTCATTTCATGTAATATATGCACAGGCTAATTTATTACTCTGTGACTAATTTCCATTTCTTGTGCTTGGAGTTGCCTCACTAATTATGGGATTTTTGGGGGGGGACCATTTTTTCCCCTATTTCATAATTACTCTTCCACATTCAGGAGAAGCATTGGTGCAAATGAGATGGGCCTCGCTATTTGGCATTCACAGACCCCCACACCCAGGTGAGCCCAAACACCAGATAGGGGCCCCCGAAACCCCCATTCCTGAACCACCCCCCTTCCTTCCCGTTCCCCAAAAGCACCCACCCTCCCAATCAGCACCCGTGGCATCTTTGATCCATTCTACACTGGCGTCAGCCTGACCATCGCTTTCCTCTCACAAATATCAGATAGGCCGGCGTGTAATTAGACTTGGGGCTTTAATTAGGAAAAGTTAACTGTCACATGAAAGCTGTCACATCTGTGATACGTACTGCTGGTTCAGTGCCTGTTCCCCAGGGGGTCTGCATCAAAAGGCCCTTCCCTGCTGAGCAGGCCCACTCTAGCATGTTCTCATGCGCCAAATCAGACCTTCCGAGTGGCTTGGGATGCGAGGGGATGGAAACGGAGGCGAAGACACACAAGTTAACAGCAACAAAAAAAAAGAGTAGAGGAAGAAAAAGGACAAGGAGAAGGAGAAGAAGGAGGGGGAAAAGGGAGGATCAAAAAATCATTGAGCTGCTCTGCTCTTTCTTGTGTCTCGTTAAACGGGGAACACGGCCCAGACACAAAGGGATCTGAGGGAAAACAATGTCGCTTAACAAGACATCACTGGGTCATCATTAGCAATTTGTTGTGGCATAATTTCCCCTGCCCTTGCATAATAGGTGCCCAGGGATATGGTGAAAGGCGGCGGCGCTTTGTATGCCTTCATTTAGCTATTTATTTACTTGGCTCATGTCACAAAAGAGATCTCTCCACCTATGGAGGTGGCCAAGATAACTCTGTTATAGCTCAGCATCACAGTCCTATTAAGAAGGGTCTCCTTTAATTGACTCCCCGGGCTCATCTTTAGTTCCAGAGTTGTCCTGATCTGAACCCACCCAATGAAAGGCTTTGATTTGAAAGAATAAAACCAGTTAATTAAGGGACTGTGATTAAAGCTTTGCAAACTAGTTTTGTCTGTCGTTATTTCAAACAGCCTTGTTATGGTGGCTGCTCCGTTTTTATGCTGCAGTATCAAGTCCCGAGATGCTAAAAGAAGAATTATTGCAGTAGTAGTGGAAAATTCTAGATTTTGATGGCTGTTAGCTCCTCTCTCTCCATTTATCTCTCACCGTTTCTCTCCTCTCTGTTTAGAGGAGAGAATGCAACAGCTGCATACTGCTCTGGTCGTGTTAAATATGGTGAAACGGCTTGACGGCTATCACTGCCATTAATCACAAAAGGGGGGAAAAGCCTTATAATTGAATTGCGCGTTTCCTGTTTACCCGTCCACACAGATGTTACTGACAGAGGTTTCGCACTTTCAGGCTGTTCCATCATTCCCACTTTAGTGGCCCTTTTGTGATGCTGCAGACAGGGAACTGTCATTTACATTCAATAGACAAATGTCCACCGGGAAGAATAGATGAACTGAACTTGTGATAACAATGCTGCTGTGTGAAAAACTGTCGACGGGTATATCTGGAGAATGAAAAGGGCTATCATTAAGAATGTGACAGTGACAGTTGGATACGATTACAATGACATACAGTAAGACCTCGATAATGGCGTGACTGACATTCTTTTGTCGACTTCCTCTTCTCATTCAGAGTAGCTTGTATGTGCTTATATGTGTTCCATAGTACATTGGATGTATACATGTAATGCCTTCTGAATGAACCCTTTGTTGAGGATATGACATATTTGACCTTTGGTGCCTTCTTAGTGTGTCGGTTTCACTGTCGGACCAAAACGCTGCTGCTCCACATGAACATCCATCTGATTATCCTGTTACCATCAGTGCTGTTACCTGGATGACAACGTCAGAACATCACTATCTTAATGTATTCTCCTCTCAGCCCCGCGAGACATTTGCATGAATTTGTTAGGCTTAACAAAGCCGGGCTGAATCTACTCAGTCCTTCATTGTGACTGTGTTAAATGTACAGACATGCACACCCCACCGTGTCTGCGTTGACATTGCGCGGCTCTCCAGCGAGGCCAAATGGGGAAGATTGTGAAATCGATTTCCACATTGTATTTCACACCCTTTCATCAGTCACAGCCCTCATGCCTGGAACATTTGCGATTTTCAAAAGCACTTAACATACGTCAGCCCCTTTGTTCAAGAAGCAAACTACTTCTGAGGAAACATCAATGCAAATAAAACCAAATAGCAGAGCGAAGAGAAACTCGAGCTGAAGAACAACCAAATTACCCGTAGTTAATACGTCTTCATTACTATAGATTTTTTTCTCCTGCACACCAAAGATCCCAGGCACTAATGATTTCCCGGTATTAAAGAGAACAGCCACTGCTGTCACTTTGAATATGAAACAGGGAAACAGATTATTACAGAGATTTCTTACACAACCCGCTGTGAACACCCGAATGATACTTAAAATATAATGATGTTCTTAACCACTCTCATTAACACGACGGCACAGCGCCGGAAAGAACAATGCTCTGCTTCAGGAAAGCCAAACAGGTTTCGAATTAGACCATAAAGAAAGCAGGCAATCAGTTTGAGGGGAAATATTGAAGACGGAAACAAAGCCATAAGTGGTGTGGGATATGGTGTTCCCAGTCACACAGACAATGTGTACATTGCAGCCAAAACGTAGTGAAGGTTTGGCTGCCCTTATCGATGGATATTCTGTCTGTGTTTTTTCCCTACTTTTGTTCCTCTGTTGTTTTGGATTGCATATCATCAAATTATGAAAGCGACATCGAAAATGATGTTTTCTTGCTGGCCAAAACATGTGTTTTGCGATCCACCGACTGTTGTGATAGGCACTGTTTGTGATGTTAATATTTCAACTTTGCTGTTAAATACGTCATTTCAAATGACATTGAGGATTGGTCTCCTAATGGATTGGTCTAATTTCAAAGCGTTCTGTTCTGTCCCGTGTGAAAGTACACAAATATACTGTATACGAAAACCACATTTTGAACCTCTAATTGGAGTAACAGTGTAACATACACAGCCTGAATGTACTTTAGAGCAGGAAGCTGTCATTTGGTGATCGGCCAACATGGTGATCGGCCAACATGGTGATCGGCTGCCTCAGCTTTTATTTCCACCGGCTGTGATAAGCCAGAGGCATCTTTTCAGTGGTACAAACCACTATACTACCGCTAGGTTTACAAGCCACTGAGCAAACAGTGGGAGAGTAACCCCATTCTGTGTATTCCCATTACTCATGGCCTGTCCTGCACTGCCATCCCAGATAGAGAGGACAACTAGGGACACAGTGGAATTGTCCACTACTTTGCAAAGCCTAAACGATTCTTTGTCACAGGGGTGTAAATAACATAGTGTTGATTGTTCTGTCAAAGATAATCTGACAGTTTGGGGAAGCAGTCATTTATCTAATGACAGCGTTTCTATGACGACAATCGATGCTTGAAGCAACCAGGGGACGGAAAAAGAACAAATCTTATTGAAAAGGCAAAAACAGTTAGTCCATCTACCCAGGAAACATTAACTAAACACAAAACACATTGACCATGGCTTCATCTACTGTCATCGTTATAGCCTGCATTGACGCTCCCTTTTAATCACACTTTGACCTCCTAAGTCTCCATTGAGCTACCGTATAGCCAATGAGCATTCTTGGAGTTCCTCCGTCACAATCTACTTTCAAATACTTACATTCTTTATAACATATATTTGTGATACCTGGTGTGAATAGAGAGGAGATAATGGTTTGATACTGTAATGCTGGTTCTCTTTGGAGTCTGTGTCATGGGGTTTTCCACTTGGGTGGTCTGTCTCCTCAGAACCTTCATTCAGAACCTTCATTCATGGTACATCGCTGAGTTCAGTCTGCCTACATTCACCTTTAAAATTCATCCACAGAACAAATGGCAGAATTCCTTTTTTAACAGATGAAATTGCTGCTGTGGGAGGCGGAGGAGGGTATTGCATAGTTAAATGGCTCACATCATTTTAGTACTCATCTGTAAATGGAAAGTCTTCTCTCTCATTGGACTCAAAAACGTGCAGTTAAATGCTTTCTCCACTTCTTTTTGCACCACGTGGGTCAAATGTATTTCTGCTCTGTGCTCTCAATATGGCAGAACAATGGCCAGGGTTTTTAGACCACGGAGTGCCGGGAGAGTGCAGTCTGTAGTATCCCTCCAAAGATGTCCTTGGATGCCTCCCTCATTAAAGTGTCCCATTTGATATAAATTCCTCTCCTCAATGCATAGCCTTCACCTTGGGCTAATCACTTGTCCCCCAGGATAGTGAACGGCATCAGAGAGAGGACTGTGTTTTCATGATGTCTACTGCCCTGGTAATTACATGCACTGCTATGGCTGAAATGCTGAATGTTATGAATGTAGGCAAATGTATTTTGTTATGGAGTATTCCTGACTGACAATAAGGGAATTGGGGAGGGGAAAGCACAATGCAGAGGTTTGGACAACAGTGCTGAGCAAACAATGGCTTAGCAAACCTTCATTTTTGTTAGTTGTTTTGTGGATGTTTTCTAACATGCTTTTAACCATAGCCTGTTTAGCTATATTTGTACACAGAAACATTTTGCAATACAGTAGGTCTTAATTTGACTTCTAAAAGCTATTGCCTATTATGAACTGGGTGGGTCGAGCCCTGAATTCTGAAAGGCTGAGAGCCGTGGTATATCAGACCGTATACCACAGGTATGACAAAACATGTATTTTTACTGCTCTAATACGTTGGTAACCAGTTAATAAGAATAAGGCACCTTGGGAGTTTGTGACATATGACCGATATACCACGACTAAGGGCTGTGTCCAGGCACTTCGCGTTGCTTTGTGCCTAAGAACAGCCCTAAGCTGTGGTATATTGGCCATATATCACACCTCCTCAGGGCGTATTGCTTAAATATACCACTGTCATGACTTGTTTGGGTTCTTTTCAAATTATAAAAAGTTGAAATGATCCATTGCTGCTTCATATCAATGTCTTGTTTATCTAATGCCCAGGAATGGTATTATGACAGGACATTTCAGGGCAATGACGTGTGAAAGAAAAGACAAGAACCCCAAAAGAGGAAGAAAGAAAGAGACAGAACCTTGACAAATATCATTCCTAACATTAGAATTGCCCCATTGTCATTACGGACAGAGAGATTAAAATTCACCTCATCAGACGTGAGTATGACAGGTGCCTCAATAGGCTGATGCCAAGCGCCGAGCCAAGAAGATTAGTAGGCCACTGATATCATTCTTTCCGCCTATCAGGGATTCAGCAGGGAGGCAATTGTAATTTCTAGGCTTATTAGTCCACACTCGGAGGAGAAAACCTAGTGATAAAGCTCCCAGTGACAGCCGGGCATTCCAGAACCAAGTGCTGTCACAGTGACACTTACCAAATGCCAGCGTGCCTCTGTCCCTGTAATCCTTTCTAATAGAGATGAAAACACAATACAAAGAGGTCCTCATCAATGATCAAAACAATCCAAACATTTGCATTTTTTAGTTACAAGCCGTTTATATTAGGGAGATGTTAGTGGTGAAGAGATAGATGGTGGAGGGTGAGAGTTGGACGAGTGGAGGGGTTGTAGGTCTCACATTGCAAATACAGATGCAGTACACACATGCGCGCACACACACACACACACACACACACACACACACACACACACACACACACACACACACACACACACACACACACACACACACACACACACACACACACACACACACACACACACACACACACACTGGTATCTGTTTGAAAGTTCTCTGGAGGAGAAGTGGAGCCTGGCTCTTGTGCATGCAAGGCAGACATCTGTGCCTCGCCATCACACTCCCGGCCCAGCCTGTACCCTGTAATACAGTGCCAGTCCCAGCCCCACAGAGACCCCTGTTCTCCCCTCATTTAGCCCACAAGTGTTTGTCAAGCCTAATAAATATTCCACATCGCTTCCTCTTAATCTCATGACTGTTTGTGCATGTCTGTTGGTTACACTTGATGTAAACAATGGATGAAAACTAAGCCCTCTAGAAGACTGCCGCTATCGACACCCATGCATGCGTCCCCCGTTTCTATGTACCCGTTTGGAAGGAATGCTCTAAGCTAGTGCAACACGGACGAACATAAAACCCTAAAGCACATAGGCATTACAGTCTGAGCCACGAACACCTGAATTGTCCTCCGGTCAGATTTGTTCTGGGAATCCAGGCTTTGATGGGGATGCTACTGTCTGTGCTGTTCTGGCCTGAATGAAGATATCTGGAGCTGTATTTGGCAACGTGTCTCCTTAATTAGGGCTCATTTGTAGACCAAACAGCAGCTTATCGGTTCACTGTATTTGACAGCTTAATAATCTCTACCCAGGCCTGTGTGAGCGTGACGATAATATGATTTGCTGTGTTTTTGAAGTCATGGTTTAACTGTTTTATATGCAGGCCTAGCGATAACCATCATATTATTAGGGGGGGTACATATTTGCCATTTTTTCTTCTCAGTGGAAGACAACACTGTGATTGAGCGCATTACAATAATGGTATCAATCAGGATCCCAGGGGATCTAGGGAGGATTTGGTCTCTTATTTTAGCTACTGACATTTCCCTGCAACCCCTGTCTCTGCAGAGCCACAGCCAGTGTTGAAACAGAGGAATTGTCTCGGATTTGAACTACGTTAGCCTGTTTTTCCATTGTCTTGTTACGCTAAATGGAGAAAATGACTACACGATCTAGTTGTTTTTTCTCTGTTTTCTCGATTGCTGTGAAAATTACCCTCTTATTACATTTGATCTTTTGTCTGTTGCGTGTGTGTGTGTGTGTGTGTGTGTGTGTGTGTGTGTGTGTGTGTGTGTGTGTGTGTGTGTGTGTGTGTGTGTGTGTGTGTGTGTGTGTGTGTGTGTGTGTGTGTGTGTGTGTGTGTGTGTGTGTGTGTGTGTGTGTGTGTGTGTGTGTGTGTGTGTGTGTGTGTGTGTGTGATAGGGGGGTGGGGAGGTATGGAGATGAAGATGGGTGAGTACACATTGATGGCAGCACAGTTTAATCTACCTGGATTTGCCTTTACCAGCCGCAATTATCATTAAGCCTCTGATGTAACTAGCCCTCTCAAGAGACACCTAAAAGCAGCCGTAGACCCCCACATAATATTATATTAAATGGGACCAAAAATCGGTACACAATGCAAATGAAAAGCCAGAGAAGTATCCACTCAGTATGCATATTTCCTGTCAAGTACACTTTCTGACCCGCTGAACGCTATGCGAGGCAGAACTCAGTACTTTGGAAAATTACAGCTGATCTCTTGTTATGAGCTCCTGTCTGCCTCGCCGGCTGTGGTCCTGATACTGCACACTGTGTGTATGGTAAAAACCGCTCCATTCCAATCCTGAATGAAAAGAGTTTGTCTGTGAACTGAGGAGCATGCACCGCTCATGTCCTTTTTGTATCCAGTAAATGGAAATGAAGCACTTGTTTTGTGGCGTCTGTGTGCTGTACACAACAGCGGAAGAGACCTAATTATCAGCAGGGTGAGCCGGGGTTATGCGTGGGGGATTTATGCCTATTTACCTCGCTTTCTTTCCATTGTATACAGATATTTCTTCCGGGATGTAAACATGTGTGTATAGGGAGGGGCTAGTGGGAGGTGGTAGACAGTAGAATACTCTAGCGGAGGAAAGGTAGTGAATGCATGTGCTCAGTTCATGCAAACAGATAAGTGCTTATCATATACCCGTAGCCAGGAGGTTATATCTAATATAGCCAGGCAATTCCACCTACACACCTCCCTGAGTAGAATTTGCAATCTTAACTGCAAGGAGGGGGGGGGGGTCTCATCCATTGTGAGCTGAGAGCATTCTGGGTATTGTATTTTCTCTATATACTCTTACATAGCAGGCATTATTTCCTCCATACTCTCACTCCATCCTCTCTCTGTCACACTATCCCATAGCTGCACACCTTTCACAAGCATACCCTATTTGTTTGGGTTTATAAGGCCGTATTTCACAGATATCAGAATCTAATATTGAACAGCCATCATAGCCAGCAATAGCATGTATTTATGTGTATGCGCAGTCAGAAATATCACCCTGAACAGAGCAAAATAGAAAAAAATACATGTATTACATGTACATTGTAGACATTTAGCAGACGTCTTATCCGGAGTGACTCACAGTTAGTGCATTCATCTAAAGACAGCTATGTGGCACAACCACATATTACAGGCTCTTGTGTGGTGTTGTTTTCATTGCTGAAGGATATCGTTCCACATAACTGAGTCACATCGCAAACCCCAGTTTAAAGTACGTTTTTACATTCCCCGTTTCAGTTTTGCAGGCGCATTCCTAGTGTTTATCAGCTCCGCTGTAAAAGGAGTTGAAACGAACCTTTCATTGTGTGGCACCTTTAACACACCACCATGTCATCATCACAGAGCATCGAAATGAGCTGTCAAATAATGAGCCGCTTTCTAACTTGCTGGTAAAACAGGAGTTTACACAGGGACAATATTAGTCACTCACTGGTTTGTTTCGGTTTCTTTATTTCTTTCTCTTTTTTTCCCTTCCTTCTAGCGCACCTCAGCGGAGGACATTTGTGAATTTGTTTTAGGTCAATGGTTATGATGTGAACTCATTATGGAGAAGGTCAGGCCCATGCATAAATGTATTACAGCGGCTGGGTCTGGCTGGCTCAGAGGAAGATCTCAGGGTGCTTAAAGGCCCTGGGAAGAGAGATGGGTAGACCTCACAGGAGGTTCACAGGAGCTGCCCGCCCTCCCGTCAATCCCAGCCAGCCAGCCAATCCCTCTCCCCAGCTCTATTTATTATGCACACTTCTCCAGACCGGAATGACCATACTCCACAGGGAAGCGGAGGAAAGCAGGGTTTTATATGGTGGGTATATAAATAATGATGTCAGGCCCATGACCGGGGACTCTGCTATTCCCCTTGGACTGTTGGTTCATGGCCTGTGTGCTGCAGCACTGACTGAGACTCCTGTCTCTAATGACCCATGTCAAAGATTACCCGCCACACGAATAATGAGATATCATTCCTGGTTATCTGGCTGCCACAGTGCCTATTATAATCATATAGGCTATGTGTTAGTCGCTACTGTGTCGTGTTACTCCCTTGGCAAATTTACATGAACTTGGTGATGAAGGACGTATGAAGGGTGGGAGGTTGGGTGGGTGGGTAGGTGGGGGAGGGGAGAGACATGTCTAACCACACAAAATCCTAGTGAGGGATGGCTGGACACACCTAGTGAGGAAACGCAGTATCAATGTTCCAACACAGAGCTCCTTTCTTCAGAGAGGTTATTGTCCATTCACACCCTTGGCCCTTAAACAGTCATATCCTGCCCTGTTTGGCTAAAGAACACTTTCTGTCTGTATGGGCCCGTCACTCCCTTCTCATTCATTACAATGGGGGACTTTAAGCTGCCACACTAGCTGTATAAGACCGCCCCGCACACAGGGAAGAGGGGACAGACCACCAGCACACTCGGGCCTCTGTGCCCCATGATTGGTCCAAAACAAAAGCACATTGAGTCTCTCCTCGGTTGCCACGACCCCTAGGTACCAACACCCACAAGGCACTGGGGCTACTTCCTGTGCCTTCTGTTTTTCCATACATTTATTACACATCCGGACGCGGCAACAACACACCCTTCAAACTCAGAGATGGATGTTTGCTGAATGGGTTAACATTAGTGGTATTTGGTGGTCTTCTTTTTTCCGTCCATGTTAAGACAAAGGAACTTTTTGTTTGTTCTTTTTTTGTCTTGGTTCCCTCCCACCCCCCCTCCCTTCCGTCTATTTTCCTAAAGAATAAACACCCTCAAGGACATCTTTTACTGATTCATCTGCTCCTGTTTTTCCTCCTGCCCCAGCCCCATCCCCATCCTCATCCCCATCCCCATCCCCATCCCCAGCCCAGTGTCTCTCCCCCAGTCTGAGTCTGCCTGGCCGGGACGGCTGCAGATTGACTCTTTGTTGGCTGGCGTTAATAGGATTAAATTGGGTTACTAGCTCTATCACAGAGAGCTCCAAACCATCCCTATATTTAAGTATCTCATGGGGGCCGGGGCATTGTTGCGCTATCTGTCACCCCCCTTCGGCTCTCCTGGCTGGGGCAAACCTTAGGCCTGGTGAGGGGCAGGAAGGGGGCAGACAGGGGTCGGCCTCCAGGAAAATCCCAGGATTATGTCAACGCTCATTACAATGTACACAAAGACCACAGGATCAGTAGAAGCACAAACGGAGAAGTTAAGTCAAATAGGGAGGGCCAGCGGATTCTCTGCTCCAACCCCACTACTGATTAGCCTTTGTGCACTGGGACTCCCCACATTCAGCCCTGCACTGCTGGGTTAAGGATGGGCTGTGTGTGGAGTCAATGCCAGCAATGGGCTATGTTGCTAAGGTCTTCAGCTGCAGTCTGTGTAGGATGCAACATTATCTATATTCCCACTTGAGCTTTATAGGATTGTAAATGATGGAACAGTTCTTGGAAATTATATTTACTGGCAGCATAAGAGGAAGACATTCTAGATGTCATGGTAACGCCAATTAGATTCAAGCCAGGTTAGTTACTTTGAATGTTGATAATATTGTACACACTGCTGCTCACAGTTCACATACGTACGTAGCTACATTAGACAGTGGAAGCGAACAGCGAGGGATCTGTAATAATGTCTGAGGTCATACTCCACTTCAGAACCTCTGATAATGACCATAGCCAATGAAGTTGTGTCCATTAGTCAAGCTGAAGTGTCCAGCACTACATTCACACCAACCTGAGACTGACGCAATGGCGTGCAAACGCCTCATTTGCATAGCGCTTAAACAAAAGAGAATCAAAAACAGAGCCGGGATTAATATTCCTGCCATCACAGATGCAACCTGGGAGGAGTGTGTGCGTGACCACTACAGTGTGACCCTCGAATGCTGGGAACATGAGGGGCCAGCCTCTGATTGATGTTTGTGTTCATTTCAATAGGTACTCAGGAATGGTGCTACTCCCCACACTAGGAACACACACTCCACACTGTGTAAATGCTCATGTTGCACTGCCCAGTATGCACACTGGTGTTAAGATATGCATAAACGGCCATGGTTCCAATTCAGCTCTAGAGCTAACACACTCTAAAGGGACTCTAGATTTACCGCCAGGGTCCACCATGTTGGCATCGCCGTCTATGTTGAGGTTCTACAGTCGCTATCACTGCTGAGGCAAGAATTCATCTGGTTGACCGGGAAGTGGAGGTATAGAATAATACAATCTTCGTACACCTCCCGTTCGATTCAGTGCACAAGCAGATCCTGCTCGGCCAGTACAGGTTGCCATACTGTAGTTAACTAACAAGAGGATTGTCATGAGAGAGAAAAAAACATGTTGCTCAATTCCACTGTACAGAGGACATACTGTGAAACAATACAATGGACAGACACATCCATACAGTTTCCTTTTAAAGGTCACTTCTCAGTAAATATCGCTGAGGGCCTTTAAGAATATTATGTGTATATATTTGTTTATTTATTTGCCCAGATTAGATCATAAAATCATGAAATTACTCTCAAATTGCTTTTTCCAGAAATCACATTTATTTTATTTTCCCCATCCTCTCCTGTCAGCGTATTCATAAATGTTGCTGGAGAAATTCTTATTTTAGCAATCCCCAGATAGGCAGTCCCCATTTCCATAGCTTTAAATAATGTCAATCTGGGCAGACCCTGAATTGAAGCCCATGAGCCGGAAGGCACAATTTCTCCTTTTCCTACAGTCTGATAATTTTCTGAGCTATTGGCAAGTTGTGAATTTTGCAGCCTTATCACTTTGGGCTCAGAGAAGTTCACTGCCACTAATCGGAGCTGGAATCACCCGTTCAAGGATTTCATGATCATGTTTTTCCTCTGCAGTGACAGCTGTCTGCACCAGCATTAGCGATGCAGATGAACCAGCCTAATAGGTTAATGCGGAACACACAAAATTGAGGTGTAATCCCCCAGCCAAATAATCGAACATTCCCTGATGTGGGAATAGAGACATTGCCTGTAACTCAATTAGGTGCAATGCAGATCAAAGCACATTTGCTTAGAGTAATCTATGTCCTGGATTGTGTGTGTGTGTGTGTGTGTGTGTGTGTGTGTGTGTGTGTGTGTGTGTGTGTGTGTGTGTGTGTGTGTGTGTGTGTGTGTGTGTGTGTGTGTGTGTGTGTGTGTGTGTGTGTGTGTGTGTGTGTGTGTGTGTGTGTGTGTGTGTGTGTGTGTGTGTGTGTGTGTGTGTGTGTGTGAGAGAGAGAGAGAGAGACAGTGAGGGATATGGCGGTGTGCCTGCCCTCATAATGCTGCAGACAAACTCAGGGCAGCAATAACATCCACCTGACAGGACCCCAGCAATAACATCCACCTGACAGGACCCCAGCAATAACATCCACCTGACAGGACCCCAGCAATAACATCCACCTGACAGGACCCCAGCAATAACATCCACCTGACAGGACCCCAGCAATAACATCCACCTGACAGGACCCCAGCAATAACATCCACCTGACAGGACCCCAGCAATAACATCCACCTGACAGGACCCCAGCAATAACATCCACCTGACAGGACCCCAGCAATAACATCCACCTGACAGGACCCCAGCAATAACATCCACCTGACAGGACCCCAGCAATAACATCCACCTGACAGGACCCCAGCCTGTTTATTTATTCCCTTTACTTACCCCACTGCTCACATAATGTCACACACACAACATATCATGCGTACACACACACACACAACACACACGCATAGCATGCGTGCACACACACACACACAAACCCACACCATACATACATTTGAAAATACAAACACCTCGGTGGAACCTGCAGAGAACTGCTAACTAGGAGAGTGTGAGCAAACTCAGCCACAGCAGCAGTGTTTTCAGCCTAATTGAAGCTAAGTACCAGACACGTGGGAGCAAATATATGTGCAGATTCATATGCATGTTTTCAGATTTGGACCTATCTCTTATTCAAATATCAATTGAATAGGGACCGCTCGAATCCTGTCCAAATGTGGCCACTAATATTGGATACTGTCCTGCATCGGATACCCTGATTACTATTAATAATCTCCTGCCATGTTTATATTTCAGGCCCTATATAGCGACCCTGTTTTATCACGGCTATGAAAATGAAGCAGCTCGCTGTATTAATGGCTATGCTGTGTCTGGGTGCAGCTGGTCATTATGGGTCCATGGTGGGTGTTGTGCTCCTCTTATCCACACAGCCTTCCTGTCTGTCGCTCCGGTATTCTCTAATGCGTCACTCTGACCACAGACACTTTGTTAGAGGACAAGCAACAAAACATCCTCACTGCTTCCAGAGAGGAGTCTGCGAAGGAGAGGTCGAGCCTCATTTCTCAAAGCAGGTAGCGAGTAATGAAAGTCACACTAAGCGTCAACCAATTGGCAATTGAGAGAGGAGAGAAGACTTCAATATAAGCACTGTTTGGGGATGAGAACCGCGGAACGCACCAATTACTCCCAGTCGGTCGCCCAAAAAAACAGAAATCAATGAGGACACAAAACCGAACAATCAGCTGCAACCAGCTATCAACGTTGTAGTGGAATATGCAAAAATGCCAATTAAATGCGTTTGCATACGCACATTTTTTCATGATATCGGAGCATCTGTGGCATTAGGCATGGTTCTCTATGTAAAATGGAGGCAGGGAAATGAATAGGCAATCTACCACTGTGTTTTCATCATTAGAGTGCTACAAATCCAGCTAGTCTGCTCAGAGCCCACAGATGGGAAAGAGAAAAATGTGTGTGCCCTCGGCTGCCAAATTAATTCCTGTCTTGACATCTTAATTCTCAGTTCTTGTGTGTGGTCAAATCAACCTACTATAGAAAAGCAATCAAGCAATTATTCCTAAATTATATTTGTCCAACACACACTGATTGGTGATTCTTTCCTTATTGGGTAAGCTCATTAATTCTGAGCAGCTTGCTTGTTATGCCTCTACCATTACTCCTTCCCCTCTCATCCTCCCTCTCTCCCTCTCTTCTTCATGCACACTTACTCCCAGCTCCCCCCTCTCACTCACTTCTCCCTCTTTTCTCTCTCTCCCTCTCTCTCTCTCTCTCTCTGTCTCTCTCTCTTCCCTTTCTCTCGCCACAGATTCAGCCTATCTGCCACCACCAGGCCGCTGGTGTTGTGAGATGACACACACTACAAAAGCCCCATGATCTATGGCATTGTCTCTTCCTCCAATTACTATTCACACCTCTGATTAACTTTGATGTGGAACCTAATGAGATAAGGGCGATTATCAAGGCAGTGGCTGATAGTGGTCTCATTTATTCCAGCGCCTGCAACCGGCAAGTGACAAAAAACTAATGAGGAGGAGTCTGCCAGTAAAGCCCAGAGAGTTAAGGCTAGGAGAGGAGAGGAGAGGAGAGGAGAGGAGAGGAGAGGAGAGGAGAGGAGAGGAGAGGAGAGGAGAGGAGAGGAGAGGAGAGGAGAGGAGAGGAGAGGAGAGGAGAGGAGAGGAGAGGAGAATCTCCAATAGCAGGACTTCTCCAGTTCATCAGCCTGGAGAAAAGCAAACTGAAATGGCCTCTGAAATGGTCTGGGTGCAGCTTGCGGCAGCATGGAGACACTCTGCATAACGGTACAGATGCTGCCTGTAAAGGAGCCAGAAAGTTTGGAGGAGAAAAGGAGCCATCTCTCTTCCCTCCAGCATCTCTCTCTCTTAACAGCTACTTCAAGGCTTTAACGGCCATGCTAATTGCTGGGTTTGTTTGGTGTGAGGAGCGTGGACAGTATACACTCCTTCCCCTTATCTAGGAGCATTAAAATATTTATGCTCCACATCTGGCCGCAGTGTAAAGCCAAATGCTGTGTGGCTGAAAGGAGGGAGAACATTTGCCTGACTGAATGGTCATTATCAGGGACATAACGTACATATTAAGTATTTGAACTGAAAACCGTTATCTGTGAATGGGGTCTGCACAATAGTCAATTATGTTAAAGAAAAATATACTTTACCATAATACCACGATTTTACTACAATCAAATTGTCCAATTAAATTCGACACAATACCCTACAGTATTGTATTCAATGTTTTTTAATGGCATGAACTGAATTCAAATGCTCTACATTTGCTTTATGTAATTTCTGCACTCTGTTTGACACTCTATCATGTCTCGTTGCAAACAATTATTACGTTTTAAATAAATTCACAAAAACATTTAACAAAAAAAAAAAATTCAATGTTTCATTTGGTTTTTAATTTGAACATAAGGTGAGTACAATGCTTTAGCTCTTCATCAATTTCTCTCTGCACTACATTCTGCTGTACTGTACTGCAAGGCAATGGAATTATTGTTGAACAATGGAATTATTGTCTATGAAAAATATAGTATAATGAAAGGGTTGTTAATCTCACCGTGTCAGTCTAAGTAACTTAACAATAAATCCCCATCAAAATCCGTCAGTTTAAGCTAGAGCGTCTGCATGGGTCGAGTCTCAATCCATCCGTTCCTCCTATGGCGGCCTTTCGCATCTGCGGTGGAAGGTGGCCGAGCTACAGCAGTGTTTGTCAGACCATGAGAGATCCTGAAAATCGGTCTTCTCTCAAAAAGCTCTATTGCGTCCGAACAGTTTGACCCCTCTATGGAAAGACTCTCACGAACACGATGGTGTTCTCCGTCTTGCTCTACGACCCCCACAAGCCCCAAGGGACTCTGAAGTTGATAACGCTAATGTGCCAACTTCTGTCTGTAGTGTTTGGGATGCAAACTAATACGTGGAAAGGGGAGACTCATAAAGACGATGGTCCTTTTGCTCTACAACCCCCACAAGCCCCAAGTGACTCTGAAGTTGGTAACGCTAATGTGCCAACTTCTGTCTGTAGTGTTTGGGATGCAAACTAATACGTGGAAAGGGGAGACTCTCATAAAGACGATGGTCCTTTTGCTCTACGACCCCCATAAATTTCACAGGACTCGTCTGAAGGTAACCCATACGAATGAATGCAAGTATGGAGGCAGTTTTGTGTAAAAAATATATTTATATATTTCCTGAGCTTTCTTATATCTCTTAAATATAGGGCAGATACTTCAAAATCTTATTCCTTATGATACATTTTTTGACTGTCTTTTCCCCATTTATGAATGTGCTTTTTCTATTGGCTATAGTAGTAAAGGCAAAATTCAATATTTGATCAAATCTTTTAAAAATATATTTTCTTGATATTTAAAGAGTTTCTAAAATTCATATCAAATATGTAAATGGTCCATGGTATGACGATCATAAAATATCCCCGCGAACAGCTTCGCCTTTTAGAGGTTACTATATTGCATTTAACAATACCATTGTTCATTATAGTTGAATGGTGCTTCAAAATAATTATTTTATTATAGACCAGCAACATACAGTATTACAGTAATATGGCTTAGGGCAGAGGTGGGTAGTAAAGCTCTACAAGTAATGTACTTTAGTACATTT
This sequence comes from Oncorhynchus gorbuscha, assembly GCF_021184085.1. Taxonomy (NCBI): domain Eukaryota; kingdom Metazoa; phylum Chordata; class Actinopteri; order Salmoniformes; family Salmonidae; genus Oncorhynchus; species Oncorhynchus gorbuscha. The sequence continues at coordinate 65,811,059 of NC_060182.1, forward strand.
TTGGAGGAGCTAGTACTTTTCTAATTACTCTCTGTGGGCTGTACTTGTACTCTTACTCAAGTAGTTTCTGAAGGAAGTAACTTACTTTTTACTCAATCACTTCAGTTACATCGATTTATATTTTTATATCGCCGCTGTCAGATGAAAACCTCATCACTCCAAGTGTTGTAATATATATATATTTTTTACATGAATCAATACTATTTGTTCCCCTTTACATATGTTTCATCACCCCTTGACCAATGAAATGTATTTTTACCAGAAGGGGTCAAAAATGACCAACTTAAAAGTCGTTTTCTGATCAGACACTTTTTCTTGAGTAGCTAGTTTCTTAAGAGGGATACTTTTACTTTTACTTCAGTAAATTACAATCTAAGTAACAGTACTTTTGTAACAGTATAAATGTTCTGTACTCTACCCACCTCTGGCTTAGGGGAAGTAAAGAAACTGAATGTGAAATAAACAGTGAGTTTTCCAGCACTAACTGACTGTGCGTAAAGTAGCAGGAAGTGTGTGCCTTTTGATTTGGAGTATAAAAGTAAATAATATTTGTACATCTAACACATACTCGAAGTGAATGAGCAGCCCATGAATGTGTTTCTATGAGGTAGTGGAGAGCCCTACAGACTTTAAAGCCCAAGCCCAATTAAGCCTTGCCTCATCGGGAGACAGAGAGGAGCTGAAAGCTGAATACATAAGATAATGCTGCCTCGCAAAGGAGCCGACTCACTCAGTGCAAAATTAGAGAGAGAAAATCTTGATAAAGGAAAAAAACTGACAGACAGTAGGGGGAGAAGGAAAAGAGAAGTTCCTTTCGGCCAGATTCCTTTGAAACCAGTTAACCAAATACAGCTTTTCATATTCAGCACAATTAATATGGTCCCTTTCTTGTTCTGACTGCACATCATAACGGGCCGAGGGGAAGCGAGAGAAGAGCATTTCTTTATCCAAATTGTACCCAATTTAGGGACAAAGCGGTGCCCTCTAGCTTCTCAGAAAAGGAGTCGCGGGCATAAAAGAACACTGACAGTCGACATCCAAATCTCGTTCAAGGACGCAATTTCCAAATGCTAATCATAATCTGCAGATGTTGGCCACTGATACATTTACTTATTTATTATTTTTAAACATCATGTCTGTCCCATTTGAAGCTGTGTGAAATGTAAAACAAAGAGGGAAAAGCCCTTGTTTTTGAGGTAAGGTGAACACAGTGGATGTGCCAGACCAGCCAAGCTCCATGCTGCCTACCATGGCCTCTGAAGTCCTGCACACCAGAGAGATAATGCACAGACTTCTCCCCCATCTTTCCCTCTCTTTACATCTCTCTCTCTCTCTCTCTCTCTCTTTTAGAGTACCTTAGATGTGTGGTTTCTATCTGAATAAAGAAATACTTGACAGAGAGCTATAGGGAGAGAACATTTTCGACATTCTTTGCACTGCTGCTTCAAAATGAGGAGGGTGAAGAGGCTTTCCTCTCCCTCTCCTTTTTGGAGGCAGGTTCGAGGTCTCAGGAAATGTTCAGACAGGCTCCTCCTTGAATCTGCATGGTGGTATGAGACAAACCCTAATTCATTAGATCATATTTAAATCTGTCATTCAAACCGATTAGTTCAATAGGATGACCCTCTTTCACTTCTTCCACTTAGGCATTGTTTCGACGTGTTATTCAACAACAACAAGCTGAATTACTGACAGAATGTCTTTCATTCATTTTTATTTCTCCCTGTATCATAAAAATATCAATCAAAAATATTTGGTTCTTGGTAGCTTTTTGACTCTCAGCAACATACAAATGGCCAGTTGAGCCACCATAATAAAGGCATCACTATGAGCACGTTCATGATGAACTTGGAACAGAGGAGCCATCCGAGGTTAGCCTAGAATCCTACCCTAGCCGCAGGTTTTTCTGCGCTTCATGAGAAGAGAGTGGCTGGAATACTCAGTTATTGCGAACGCGGCATTTTGTTTCCCATGTCGAAAGTTCTGTATTTGGTCCAATGCTAACGCACACAAGGCCTTCGCCCAAGCTGGCTATTCTAACTGGAAGAGCGCTGTTGATAGTGCCAAAGCGATTGGCTAGGCATGCCTCAAGCAAAGAGCATTTGTAATGCACGGTTGAAAGACAAAACAAGTTCGAGGAGCTATGGGAACATCGGTGCCGACACTTGTTAAAGATGGGCAGCTGACAAGAAATCGCATGTATTTGTTGGCGATTGAGTTCCTTGTTACAAACTAGCAACCACTGAGCGGGACATTGCCAGTTTTTAGACTGAAAATCACCCACTCTAGTAGGACAAATTGACCCTACTTGATATCCTGCAAGATTCTCTGGGCCTCTCTGCTATGCCGACCATGCTTATTGCACTGGAACATGATTGACTTTTGGGGAGTCTACATGCAAGAACTCATTTTCCACTTGACACACGTATTCAGTCAGCACAGAAGCAGCATGCTACACCCAAGGAAAACTCAACTAATCCAACTGGCATTTGAGGGGGATCTTACAAGAAGATTTTGAGGAGAATGGAATGATCGATTACTTAGGAAGGTCCTCAGAGCATCAAGGAGGCTGCAACTCTTCTGAAAAGGTAGAAAACAATCAAGCTGTTTGGTTTTTATCAAATTGTTGGTGGTATAGCCGGTTGCGTCACTTCGGGAAAAACCTAGGGTCAGACTAGGTTTTCAATGGTGTTGCTTTAGTGTGTTCAATTCCAATGCTAGGACCCAAATGACGCCCCTGGGTATAGCTACATATTGGTATGGTGCTGAGAGAACCCCTATATTGAATGCAGAGAGAAACACTTTAAGTTTTAGCGTTCATTTCCTGCAATTTTACACATTTTGCCATGGAGCGGAGAGGAGATTTAGTCATTTTATAACTCATTTCATGCAATTCTACTCATTTTGCCATGGGGCAGTGAGAAACATGTTCAGGTTTAAAACTAATTTCCTGGAATTCCATACATTTTACAATAAGGTGGAGAAAAATGTATGTCGTTTTAAAAATATGATATCTGAGTGAGAGTGACAGACAAAATCAATGCGTCGCCCCAGTTGGTCATTTGGCCAATAGACCAATTTATCGATCTAAAGAATTTTAACTGACTGACAGTGACTAACATGAGAAACAAGAGAACAACTGCTGATACACAATCAACTTTAAAATGTTACCTTGCGTATTCTACTATTGTAACCCTTGAGTGAGTTGAGACCCCAACTGACAACCTACAAATAAAAAGCTGCCCATCTCTGCTTTAGTCTGTATGACAATGCTAGTTGCACACTCCTCTGCACATAATCAGTCCTTCTGATGACTTGTCAATGTGACACGAAGAAATGCATTCCTGCTCATCTCCTTCAATACGTCTCTACAGCATCATTAATAGTCATTCATTAAATAACAGCCTGCTGCGAAAGGACCAGGTGTCCTTTGTTTTACTTCGGAGTAGAAATGAATATTCTATTGCTGTTCTCTAGCCTATATTTAGTGGGTGGCTTGAAGCAGGGTGTATAGATGCTGCTTTCTTTGAAGATGTTTCTGTCCGTTTCCTGAGCTGCGGTTGGCTCCTCGCTCCCTTTGTTGACTTTGTCCTGCCTCTCCCCAATAAACCATCCCCGGCCTGATACAATGCCAGGTTCTGTCTGAAACAATCAGGACTCGTGCCCCTCTCAAGCATGCCAAGCAAAACCCAGGCAGAGACAAACAGGCCGTGCAGCTGTCCTCAGACAAAATAAACCACTTCCGGGCCAGAGGGAAGGACTGGGGTGCTGGGCAAACCCTAAATGGACCATTGTTGTTGCTCTCCCAGAAACCCACAGTATCACACAGCACTCGATTGTGGTGGCAAATGATTATTCCCCCTCTCCTCGCTGGCGCACAAGGCAGCCTTGGTGGCAGTCTGTAGGGGAAGAAAAGGCCCACCCTACTGGAAATGTGTGGAATGGCTCCAGTCGAGTCTACGACAACACTCCACAATCAGCAGCCCGAGTGAAGCAGATTCTGCATGTCTGGCAGCCAAGGCACTCGACATGCCACAGCAGTTTGACAGGGTGCTGAAAGCGGGTTCCCATTTTAATATTCAGTGCACCAATTCATTAACATTCTATTCTGCCCCACAATGGAGACTGGAGAGGCTTTGATCCTCCACATTCTCAGATCAAGGTCACTAAGAAAATAAAATCTGCATTCTATTCCTGGCGCTTTATATCTCACAGCCCCCCCCAATAGATGAATACATTCATCATGTTCTCAATAGGGGTACTTCTGAAAGAAAATACCATGTTTTAAAATGAAATTATTTTGATCTCATAATATGAAGGGCAATTTCATCTTAAGGACAACCGTTTTATGCAGGGCCGCTGCTGTCATTAAATGACCCTGGTAAATTGTGGCTTTGTTAAAGGACAGACCCCTTTATTCAATCCCACACTCTCACCCCCAAACGGGGCTCTGTCTGAAGCACATGCATTTGGAGTCCACTCCAATAGGGGTCTGGTTTGCATGGCAACCAAGCAATGCAACATCCCCAAAAGCCTCTTTGAAAATATATGTCCTTGCACATACGTGCAACACACACACACACACACAAACACACACAGAAGAGAGAGAATAAATCCAGTCGACGAGTCGATTATGTGATTGGACCCTGTGACAAATGGTCGAGCATGCTGCAAACACATCCCCTGTCAGTACTGGGTGTATGTGGGCAGACACAAAGCCTAATTCAAATACATAGACCCAGCACAGCTTTGGTGGGTGGGAATGATGCTCCATCAAGATGTCGTTACAACGGCCCTGTCCCCACCCACTGGCATGTATCTCCCTGCCACTGTCCCCTCCCAGGACAGCACAATGGCAGCCTCCTTTATTGCCTGTGTGGCCTGCTTGCTCAGGGGTCAGCCCTAATCCATGGGGAGTCCTCACATTGTGTTTTACCAACCAGGGTCAAACTGTTTGAAATGAGGGGGTTTAGTTAAACATCTATTAGCAAGGTCCACTGTGTTGTTGCCTGATTTATGAGAGGCTGTTGTGCTCAGCTGTCCACATACTCCACAGCGTATGGCGTGTATGACTCATGTTATGTGACACAGCCAACACAAAGCACACCACACACCGCATACAAATGAACACTGATCCCACAGTACCCCACTACCCCTAACATGTTATCAGATATAGATCATGTGTTGCATATCATTAAAGAACACATTGAGCCTGTTCCAAAATAAAGGTACATTTATTGATGGTGACAGTCCTCTTTGCCACTGAGAGGCACCATGCTCTCCAGTGTTTACCAAAACAAGTTGAAAGAGAAACATCTGTTGTGGTGGTTTCTGTGCAGCCTGACTGTTAGCTCAGTTAGTGTAGCTGACATTGAAAGAGAGGGGAGAAACACGAACAACAATCCCACCAGCCCCTGCTGCGAGAAGACATTTCACATGGTGGCCATCTCCTTTGATACAGCTCTTGTGATCCCTGCTGGTTTGGCTTTTAGAAGAAAGCACACACACAGACATGTACACACAGACACGTACACACACACACACACACACACACACACACACACACACACACACACACGGCCTTGACAACACAAGTGCTAATCACTATGCGAAGTGTGAACATGTCCCATTATTTCTGGTATCTTGACATTTTCATAGGATTCTGTTTTTATACTATACAAAAAAATTCAAGTCAGAGAAAGAATAAATATGACTCATAAATTCCACCACAGATCAAGACATAAAAATGATATTTATTTGAGTCTTTTAACAATGTAAACGAATACTCCTTCTCGACTAAACTAGCTACTCTCCGAACAAGCATAGAATGCAAGTCCATGGCAGTAGTTATATCTGGGGCCAGAGGACAGTATGGCAGGGCCAATGAATATAACACCCTCTCAAGACTGGAGGTAAACAAGCTCCTTTAATTACAGCAGCACTACAGCAATTTCCTTGCTCACGCAGGCTACAGAACGGTCCCCTATTACTTCACTCCCAGTTCCAAATGCCTAAGCTAATGACCAGTTACTAATTGGTGCTTATACCTTATATCGTTTCATGCAGAATATAATTGCAGCTATTATGGTTGTAAATAATCCTTGAAATTAGTATCTTTTAGCAAAAATCCCTGCTGAATATTGGTATGGAGAATTTTCAGGAAAAGGTCTCGGTGTTGATTCCGAATCGGTTGATTTATCATTAACTAGAGGGTTCAGGGCAGAGGGAAAGCCTTTCATATAATATTGCGGTTTCACTTCATCTTCTGTACCAGCGTTAATGGAGGCATTCTGGTAGTAGAGCTCTGGTGTGTGTGTGTGTGTGTGTGTGTGTGTGTGTGTGTGTGTGTGTGTGTGTGTGTGTGTGTGTGTGTGTGTGTGTGTGTGTGTGTGTGTGTGTGTGTGTGTGTGTGTGTGTGTGTGTGTGTGTGTGTGTGTGTGTGTGTGTGTGTGTGTGTGTGTGTGTGTGTGTGTGTGTGTGTGAAGAGGAGAGTTGGTGGGGGGAGGTATATTACATGTAGATCACACTTCCCAGGCTTCAGTGTCTTTTGTGTTGGCTCTTCCGTCAGCTGATGACTCCCTAAGTGTCTCAGACAGCCGTGTGTCTGTCTGCGCCTCTGTCCACTGGCTTGTCCTGGTCACATTTCTGAAGTCCGCTGACTGCTAATGGCCGTGTCCAGACAAAGAGCCCACTCTGTGGCCACTCTGCGGTGCTGGGCTGGGGGCCAGAGAGAACCTAGGGGGCCCGGGGAGCTGGGTGTGGGAAGAGGGTGGGCTGGAGCTGGGCAGAGCACCCGGCACTGCCTGCCTCTCTGCACCCATGTCACGCTTGTGTGACAACTGCTCCTCTGTGCTTGTTTGAACTGTCCTTCCCAATTAGCACTAATAAGAGACTCTGTAAGGATGAGCAAACATAGTGCATCCAATCACCACACACACACACACACACACACACACACACACACACACACACACACACACACACACACACACACACACACACACACACACACACACACACACACACACACACACACACACACACACACACACACACACACACACACACACACACACACACACACACATGCTCTCTTATTCTCTTTCTCCCTCCTTACGCTTAGCAGGCCATGAAAATCCCAGGAGCACAACCTTGCTAATAGACGGAGAAAGCCAAACGCATCTTGTTCTGAGCATACAAGTGCTGGTAAAGAGGCAAATTAATGACAAGTCATTTGAAGGGTTTGCCTGAGAATGATTTTACCCCTGTCTTCTTGCCACTGAAGAATTGATTAGACCCTGCTCGATCAAAGTGGCTGAATCAATAAAGAGAGGCAATGAGCGGAGAAGGCATGCTCCATCCAGCCAATTTATTCACCACACTGTTTCATATGAGAGAGAGGAGAAAGAGGAAGGAGGAGAGCTCTAATCTGTCAGCTGGAAATTGGAAGGCCCTGTGAAGACTCAGTGCTAATGACGAGTCCTGGAAGGCAGGTGCACCCAATCCATTTCTCCTTTAAACTAGAGGATCAGACTGTCACCTGCTACTGACTGGATGGGCTGTCCGGCTATAACCACACGGCAGCAGGGTAAGAACGTTGGGCCTTTTCGGTTACTGGCCCAGGCAAAAAAATTATAATTATGCCGATGTTCCGTTGAGCAAGGCACTTAACCATAATTGCCCTGTAACTCACTCTGAGTAAAGTACTTAAATGTAAAATGTGCTCAGGTCACCTCTGTCAACTCACTTCACTATACACTCAACTAAATATACAGTAAACTATGTAACCCATAGAGATGCAAGATTGTCAAATGACACTATTGCTACATTATAGTGTCGATTTCACGTGATATTCTTCAGCTGATAACAAAGTGGAAAAAACAGGAGTGTACAAATAAATGTAGAATAAATTCTAGCAAAAACTCCTACAGAATAGAAAGAATAGGAGTGTTCTGGGAAAGTGGAGAATTGTGGAATTGGTGAAGCTGCAGGGCTGTTCCTGTCTCCTTTCCTTCTCTGCTCATTGTTCCCTCGTTCATTTTGTCATGCAGAAGGCAGAAGGCAGATTTCTGAATTGTTTTAAATGTGGCGCCGAAGATTAGAGCGCTTGCCAAACACTGTGGAAACACTTAATTGATTTCCTTTGGACTGTTTACCTTTATACTGTAGCCTGGTAGAGCAGAGCAGAACAGAGCAACAGAAGCAGCTCTGGCCTCTCTGCCGCCAACAGGCCTGCCAAGTACCTCATTAGTATTCCCAGCAGTGCCATTTGCCAGCCTGAGCGTTGCCGTGGTGACGCTGCCCACACAAGTGATGATAAATTGTGCTTTCACATCTACTCCCTCCCGCAAAGAAGAGCAGTGAGCTGAGGAGCCCCTGGCCAGGCCCCAGGACACATCACCCAGGCTTGAGGCACCGTCGTCTGGGTGGTGCTGTGTGCTGCAGCCTGGATGTTTGGGGTAGTGTTTAGGGAGTAGGGAAGAGTACGTGGGTGTGTTGGAGATGGTGCATGCGAGCATGTGGGTGAGTTAAAAGGCAGACAGTTAGTATAGTGGAATGTCATCTCGCATGGAGTGTAAGGGTGTGTCTTTGCATATGTGTCATCACACACTGACTTTTACATTCAAGACCCACCTTTAACGCTATCACACATTACTGAATTTGTTCATGTCTAACTTTAACTCGGATTCATTCCTGTGAGCACATTGTCATAACAATTAGCACTGATAAAACTAGAGCTAAAATAACAATTTGCAAGGACACAACCTCGCAGGAAGGCAGACTATAGTAATTATCTCCAATACAGAATTTCCTCAAGCTGAGGTAATTGCACTTCATTATAAAGTTTTAACAGTTGCATTTGTTATATTTTGTCAAGGTGTCAAAAAGACCAAAACAATGACAGTTAATAGGCCTGCATCTGGTTGGCACAAGATTATTTTGACAGCGACATTCATTTCTTTCCTCTGTAGGTGTCTCTTGTGGAGGCTTCATTTACCTTCCGCTGGGACACCATGTAGAGCTGTGGAGCAGGGAGGGAAGGAGGGAGGGTGGAGCAGGGAGAGAGGGTGGAGCAAGGAGGAAAGGTGGAACAGGGAGAGAGGGAGGGTGGAGCAGGGAGAGAGGGGGGTGGAGCAGGGAGAGAGGGTGGGAGGGTGGAGCAGGGAGAGAGGGTGGAGCAAGGAGGAAAGGTGGAACAGGGAGAGAGGGAGGGTGGAGCAGGGAGGGAGGGAGGGTGGAGCAGGGAGAGAGGGTGGAGCAAGGAGGAAAGGTGGAACAGGGAGAGAGGGAGGGTAGAGCAGGGAGGGAGGTAGGGAGGGTGGAGCAGGGAGAGAGGGAGTGTGGAGCAGGGAAAGAGGGAGGGTGGAGCAGGGAGAGAGGGAGGGTGGTGCAGGGAGGGAGGGTGGAGCAGGGAGAGAGGGAGGGTGGAGCAGAGACAGAGGGTGGAGCAGGGATAGAGGGTAGAGCAGGGAGGGAGGGTGGAGCAGGGATAGAGGGTAGAGCAGGGAGGGAGGGTGGAGCAGGGATAGAGGGTGGAGCAGGAGGAGGGGGTGGAGCAGGGACAGAGGGTGGAGCAGGGACAGAGGGGGTGGAGCAGGGACAGAGGGTGGAGCAGGATGGGGCGGTGAGCAGAAGGGGGGGACCATGTAAATCCTCCTTATCCTAGTTAAACAGAGTGAGCTGTATTATTCCCACATTATGGTGTGCAGCTATGTTGGTATTAAGGGCCTGGTTGATGTGAGATTCCAAGGTGCTTTATTGGGAAAAATATTCAGCAGAAGTAGAAGGTTTCTTATTTGATATTTAAATCCTTTATTTGGCAACATAATACTTTTTTTTAGATTAGCATCTTCACTCAGAGTTTATTTTCAGCACAGTGCATGCATGCATTGGTGTAGCAACCACATTATAATTGAAATATTGAATTGTTCTATGATTTCATGTTTTGTGCTTATTTTTGCTGTGATTTCTTTTTTTTACACATCATAATATAACTACTGGGCTGTTCTGGCGTGGACAAGTCTTACTAAATAAATAAATATAATTCAAGGAGTCCCATGGCCATCCTTTTCTTACTATCACAAAAATAAACTAATTTCAGAGGTTTCAAAGGATACATTTTCAATAGATGAGAGCCAACTTTGAACGCCTAGCTGCGTTTATTAGCATAATACAATCTGTGTTCATTTTTCTCAAGGCTCTAGCTTCATTTTGGAGTCAATGGCAGAGTAGTCCTGATTCATAGTGTCACAGCTGAATACACATCCACAACTCAATATGCCTCCCCTACGATAACTTCATAGAAGACAATTTGCAAAAGCAATTATAAAATCTCAAGTAATTATGAACCAACTGAGAGGCATACTCACAACCCCTCTACAATATTTATGTGAGGACCTAATGACAGATCTCGTCACTCAATATTTTTTACTTCACACATCACAATCAGAAAGGAGGAATGTGTGTGGTAAAACAATTCCAGAGCAACCGACTGCTGGTATTGTAATTGTTGCAATGACACAACAGCGAGCACAGCCCCTCACCTCCCGTTTGACGAACTTGAGGATGATCTGACCCTCCAAATCAAGCCTGATTACACGTCTCTAGGACACTAAGAAGCGACCGACTTCAAAAAGACGAGAGACAATCGGCGAATATGAACCTCGGCCTGCCGCCCCCTCAGCCCCAGCCAAGCTGAACAGCCCTAGCCAGGGGGCCATAGCTATTAAAAGATAAATGTATTTCCCCTATCCATTATTCATGATAAGCGGGGGTGGGGGATGGGGGGGTGAGTCAGAGGCTTAGCGCAGCAGTGGATCCTACTCGGCCGTGTCGGGCAAAGCCCCCGCTGGACCACAGTCTGATATAGAGGACCAGGCGACAGCTGTGGGGAGAGACAGAGAGAGACAGAGAGAGACTGAGAGACAGCGAGACAGAGAGAGACGGAGAGACAGCGAGACAGAGGGAGACGGAGAGACAGCGAGACAGAGAGACAGAGACAGAGAGAGACGGAGAGACAGCGAGAGACGGAGAGACAGAGAGAGACGGAGAGACAGAGAGACAGAGAGAGACGGAGAGACAGCGAGACGGAGAGACAGAGAGAGACAGAGAGAGACTGAGAGTCAGCGAAACAGTGAGAGACGGTGAGACAGCGAGACAGAGAGACAGAGAGACAGAGACAGAGAGAGACGGAGAGACAGCGAGAGACGGAGAGACAGAGAGAGACGGAGAGACAGCGAGAGACGGAGAGACAGAGAGAGACGGAGAGACAGAGAGAGACGGAGAGACAGCGAGAGACGGAGAGACAGAGAGAGACGGAGAGACAGAGAGAGACGGAGAGACAGAGAGAGACGGAGAGACAGAGAGAGACGGAGAGACAGCGAGACAGAGAGACAGCTAATATCTGCACAAATGCACAAACACACACACACACAAACACACACACACACTTAGATGACTATAGGCCTGCCACAGAGAGGATCAGACTGTGAGACTGCATAACCTCTCAGCCAATGATTGAGTGAAGGGTCTGAGCAAATATTTTGGAGTAATATTGGACTGGAAATATCGAGTTCTAAGAAGAACTGATCTGAAGGAAAAACAGATTAGGAGGACCTGTGTGTATGTGGTCACTCATTTAGAGTTTAGTCACAGTCCAGATCAGAGCAAACACACTGAAGTGAATGTCAAACAGCCTCAGCTCTTCTCGCCATCCATTCAGCCCTCCGCTAATGTTGGCCCAGATGAAGACAGTGATGAAATCATAAAAAGAATATTTTCTGTACAATATTTATTTTATTTAATCCTCTTTAGTCTTGCCTCATAAGCAGACAAAAAAAACACTGCTCAGTGTTTGCCCTAGGATTATTTTCAGCAGCAGTGGCAAAGGTGGGGGGGCCCGCGGGCCGCATTCGGTCTAAAAAATCCTCTATCCATCACTTTTAGCATTTCAGATGCTACCTGACTGTCTAGCTTTTGTAACAGAGACTGTTAGCAAGCTGGACAGAGACTGTTAGCAAGCTGGACAGAGACTGTTAGCAAGCTGGACAGAGACTGTTAGCAAGCTGGACAGAGACTGTTACCAAGCTGGACAGAGACTGTTAGCAAGCTGGACAGAGACTGTTACCAAGCTGGACAGAGACTGTTACCAAGCTGGACAGAGACTGTTACCAAGCTGGGCAGAGACTGTTACCAAGCTGGGCAGAGACTGTTACCAAGCTGGACAGAGACTGTTACCAAGCTGGACAGAGACTGTTACCAAGCTGGACAGAGACTGTTACCAAGCTGGACAGAGACTGTTACCAAGCTGGACAGGCACTGTTACCAAGAGACTATAAATGTAGGTCCATTATCTTTTCAGCACAGATTGGTTTTAGTCAATATATTTTGATAAAGGGGCACCGCTGCTAAATTAATATAGGGGAAACACGGACCGTTGCATACTTTGGCTATCTGTCTTTGTCCCAAAATGTTTTGTTTTTCATCTCACATGGCTTATGATGAGAGACTGTGCCTGATCATTTTTTAATCAAATGCTACCCAAATTGTCTCATAATTGTCTATAATTGAACACACGCTGCGCAATTTTGTTACTTCGTGCCAACACCTATTTACTGTAACTGTTCAAATGATGTTTTCATTATAGGCATCTCTACCAGACAAACGCTCCAGCCCCGTTCCTTCATTCATTCATTCTCAAAGACAACACTTCCCCTGTAATATTTTTAATGAGGACAAAGATGTTGATGTTTACTGTGTGAATTTTGTAGAGAAACTTCAATTTCAAAATGCTAAAAATCAGGATTATATTATTTCCGGTTTATAAAATGAAATAGTTTTTTAAAAAGCAGGTTAAACCACCAGAAACAACCACCACAAACCACTTCAAACAGTATTCTCAAAGAGCAATTACAACAACAGAGTAGTCCCGTCCATTAAAAAGTATTTCCATTCAGGCACAAGTGGTCTCCATTACTTATATTTACATATCTGAGATATATTATACTGGCATAAAATGCACACTGGGGCTGTAGTGAAAAGAAGAGAAACATTACAGAGTAGAGGGCATTCTGAACACACCACTACTCAGGACTTCATGCTGGGTTCATTTGTATTTAGACAAGAGGACACAAGAGTGGAAAAAAGAAGACGAGGAGGCCAAGAGATATGTGGGAGGTGTCAGGACGAGTGTGTGTGTGTGTGTGTGTGTGTGTGTGTGTGTGTGTGTGTGTGTGTGTGTGTGTGTGTGTGTGTGTGTGTGTGTGTGTGTGTGTGTGTGTGTGTGTGTGTGTGTGTGTGTGTGTGTGTGTGTGTGTGTGTGTGTGTGTGCGTGCGCGCGTGTGCGTGCGTGCGTGCGTGCGTGCGTTTGTGTGTGTGTGTGTCAAATAAAATAAAATTGTATTGGTCACATGGTTAGCAGATGTTAATGCGAGTGTAGCGAAATACTTGTGCTTCTAGATCCGACAGTGCAATAATATCTAACAGGTAATATTTAACTAATTCCACAACAAAACATAATACACCCAATCTAGTAAAGGAATGGGATAAGAATATATAAATATATGGATGAGCAGTGACAGAGCGGCTAAGATACAATAGATAGTAAAGAATAGATAGTGGAGGATAAAGTATACACATATGAGATGAGTAATGCAAGATAGTGTTCCATTTATTAAAGTGGTCAAATCAAGTCTGTAAGTAGGCAGCCGCCACTCTGTGCTAGTGATGGCTGTTGAACAATATGATGGCCTTGAGACAGAGATTGAAAAACAGCTTCTCGGTCCCAGCTTTGATGCACCTGTACTGACCACGCCTTCTGGTTGGAAGCGGGGTGAACATGCAGTGGCTCGGGTGGTTATTGTCCTTGATGATCTTTTTTGCCTTCCTGTGACATCGGGTGTTGTAGTTGTCCTGTAGGGCAGGTAGTTTGCCCCCGGTGATGCGTTGCACAGACTGCACCCCCTCTGAAGAGCCCTTCGGTTGTGGGCGGTGCAGTTGCCGTACCAGGCAGTGATACAGCCCAACAGGATGCTCTCAACTGTGCACCTGTAAAAGATAGTGAGGGTTTTCGATGACAAGTGTGTGTGTGTATATGGGTCAGTATTCTTGTTTTCCCACTACAGCATCCCGGCTTAAATGAAACACAAAGACAAAAGCCTTCATATTTTTGCTTGCATGTCAAGGATTACTTGTTCCATTGAATGTGTCTCCCATTATCTGTTCATCACTCTCTCTGACCTTTAATCTCCTGCTTGTTTCTGCTCAATGGCTTCCTCTCACCGTCTCCTCTCTAAAATGTAGTCTTTCTCTCCCTTTATTTTTTTAACACTTACAAAACTGAAAAGGCCAGGCCTGGCCTGGGCCACCTGGAAGCAGCAATGGAGCTTTCTCCCAGGCCTGGCTCCCTGCCAGTTGCCAGCTGTAGCTTTGTGAGTGCCCATCTTAGTTAATTCCATGCATCGCAATTGTACTGGCCGCTGTTTACAACCACCTCCTACTCCGCCTGGGTCCCTCTCTGATTGTCCCGGGCCTCCCTTGTTTAATACTGTTTTGCAAGTTATTAAGCCCTGGAAGTCCATTAATCACAGTTCATGGGTTGTGTAAGCCCACACAACGCAGGGAGAGGAGGGGGAAGGGAGGCACACTCGCTCCCCTGAATGGGCTTAGACGGTGGTCCATTCAGATCCTAACGAGATCATTACCTCTAACTAAATACAAACCTGACCCCGCGACCTGCTGGGAAATTACGTAGGGCCCCCGGTGCAAGACATTAATATGCCGTTCCTGCCCCCGCCCCTTTCTTGCACTGCTGCGCAAACGCCCACCCCCAACACCAACTCCAACAACCCCCACCCACCCCCTAACCTCACCCCTCCCACCTCCATTTTCACTTTCTCTCCAAAGGACAGAAAACTAAACCTGTCATCAAAAGAAGCCTAATCACTGCTGTGATTGTGGTAAACCAAGCCTGACGGACATTTCACTGAGGCCTCAATGGCCACATCAGTGCCACCTCCCTGGCCAGCCCTTCTCCTTACCAGGCCCCCAGCCAATGAGCAGCAAACACCCGGGGCTTTTCAGATTACTTGACACACTGTGTCCACTTTTCTGGGACCACCTGGTAAGCTCATTTTAATACAAAACCAGTTCAGCCTTCTCTCCCTTTTTCTCCTCTAATTCTGCCTCTCAAGCCAAGCTACCACCATGAATTCTGTATAATCCATTGACCCCATGGAACATTCCTGGTTTACACTCCTCGGAAGAGGCTGGATTTGGGCGGATTACATGGTTCCAGTTCTGTTTGGAGGCACCTGCGACTGGGAACTGAGGGGGGAACAATCATGGCCACTGCGGAGAGAGATTCCCTTACCTCCTTTTTTTCTGTTTCTTTTGGATCATTAGCAGTCACCTTCCCTAATCTCTACCTGTAACTTTCATATTGTGGAGACCGTGCCAGGGTGTCACAGCTACTCAGCATGGCTACAGTGTGGGCTGCTGGGAGTTGGAGTAGGGGGTGGCAGGACAGGATGGGTGAGAGGGGGGATTGGTTGGGGGTGAGAACGGACTCTCCGTTTCCCCTCGGCTTATGTTAGGATGTTGTCACTTTCAGCATCTCAAGTGTCTCCACTTCAGAAGCTGGAGCTTAGCTGTAGCACAGAGAGGAGGTGGGGGAGAGTCTGGGAAGAGATCCTTGTTAAACAAACGCAACGTTAAACTTTGTCACGCAATCACAACTCCCATTTCACCATTTCTCAACTTCGCCTCTTTCTCCCTCGCCCCCTCTCTTTCTCGCCCCCCTCTTTCTCCCTCACCCCTCTCCCTCGCCCCCCTCTCTCCCTCGCCCCCCCCCCTCTTTCTCATTGGCACACACAAGCTCTCACTCTGTGGCTCTCAAGGACTCTTAAAGTAAATGCTCCTCCCAACGGACAGTCAAGTTTCCCCTGCAAACTTCATGATTTTAATTTGAGGTATTTTTAAAAATATTTTTGAGCCTTTTGAGTTTTTAATTGTAAGTGTGGATTCTTAAGATGTGAATGGTAGGCAGATATGCATATTTTAAACTAGGGGTAATATCTCCACTCTAATCCTTGATAAGATCTCAATTGTTAGACGATCTGAAATGGAGATGTGGCGACAATTGGGTGTAAATTAAATAGAAACCTTAATTTACCTGGATATTATCTTCCTGTGAAATATAATCACTTGCCTTGATAACTGAGGACACCAGCAAATTCTTATAATTGACTCTCACGATTGTCATGGAACATATTCCAACACAAAATGTTGAGATAGATTAGGAAAAGCCAGTCCTATACCCACTGATAAACATTTGCACACACATTTACATTATCACGCCGGAAAACACACTCACACACTTATAGAATTACTACACCAAAAATAGGCCCTACACACACACCAGGCTTGTGAAGTGTCTGGCAAGAGCTGTGTTGATTGTTGATTGTTACTCAACATTGACCAATTGTAATCTCGTAATGATGATCTCTGGCATTACAAGTGATTTTAACCTGCCAATGGGCCACCCCCACATGTAGTCACAGAGCACAGATCAGCCCCCCGAGGTAAACAAAAACATTATAGGAGAGCGTTCCACATTTAAGAGCCCACTAATTAAAGTCATTCCTATCTGAAGTACTTTTTTTGTGCAGTTTTTCTCAGATCACCAAACCTCCAATCCCTCTCATGTAAACAAATAAACATTCCCATAACAAACGAGACAACACAAATAATGCAACACGTACTGTGAAAACTCGCCGAGGGGAAGAGTTGAAGAAGGCATAGCATCATGATGTTGTTCAGTGTGAAGCTTCAAGCTTCAGTGTTCTGTTGATCTCCAATGAACAACAGTTCTTTCACACCGATCTCAACAAACCATTTCTGTATGGACCTTGCTTTGTGCACGGGGGCATTGTCATGCTGAAACAGGAAAGGGCCGTCCCCAAACTGTTGCCAAAAAGTTGGAAGCACAGAATTGTCTAGAATGTCATTGTATGCTGTTGCGCTAAGATTTCCTTTCACTGAAACTAAGGAGCCCGAACCATGAAAAACAGTCCCAGACCATTATTCCTCTTCCACCAAACTTTACAGTTGGCACTATGCATTGGGGCAGGTAGCCTTCTTCTGGCATCTGCCAAACCCAGATTTGTCCGTCAGACTGCCAGATGGTGAAGCGTGATTCATCAATCCAGAGAATGCGTTTCCACTGCTCAAGAGTCCAATGGCAGCGAACTTTACATCCCTCCAGCCGACGCTTGGCATTGTGCATGGTGATCTTAGGCTTGTGTGTGGCTGCTCAGCCATGGAAACCCATTTCATGAAGATCCCGATGAACAGTTCTTGTATTGACATTGCTTCCAGAGGCAGTTTGGAACTTTTTTGACGCACTACACGCTTCAGCACCCTGCGGTCCTGTTATGTGAGCTTGTGTAGCCTACCATTCCACGTTGTTGCTCCTAGACGTTTCAATTTCACAATAACAGCACTTACATTTGAATGGGGCAGCTCTACCAGGACAGACATTTGACAAACTGACTTGTTGGAAAGGTGACATCCTATGACGGTGCCACGTTGACAGTCTCTGAGCTCTTCAGTAAGGCCATTCTACTGCCATGGTTTGTCTATGGAGATTGCATAGCTGTTCACACGATTTTACACACCTGTCAGCAACGGGTGAGTCTGAAATAGCCGACTCCACTAATTTGAAGGGATATCCATATACTTGTATATATACAGTATATAGTGCATTAACATCCTAATAAAAAAACTTATAAGAGACGTCTTTGAGTACTCTGCTGTTGTTTTGGCAATAGTTTTTGTCTGGAAACAT